>NW_027498541.1:0-42288 GCF_021521415.1 Bidens hawaiensis
GTAACAAGATGTGGAACAAGCCTACAATACTCAAGGAATTTAGTATTGTATCTTTGATATTGGTGCCAATGACCTTGTGGTTCCAAAGCTTGGTTTGAATCTGATCAACCTCATGAATAGGACAGAATCTTTGTTTGATCAGTTCTTTAAATGTTTCCCATTCGAGATTATACAAATTACTTCTTCCTTTCACACCTGTCAACGTATTCCACCATTCCAGTGCCTCTCCTTTAAACATCTGGGACGAGTACTGGATACTTTCCTCTTCGGTACACTTATTAATAATAATTATTGACTCCATTTCCTCGAGCCAACGAAGAGTAACAATCGCGCCCTTATCGCCATAGAATTCTCTCGGTTTGTATACTTCAAAGTCCTTAAACGTACATCCTGTATTGACTTTCCTTTTCTTTGTCTGTCTTGGCTCATACTCAGCAGTAATACTCTCGTATCCCTTATCTTTTGGTCCTTTTGTTTTATCATTGCTCGTCCTTTTTGAATCTTTTGGTTTAGAATGAACGGATATGCTATGACTTGGTTGTTTAATTAATCTTGATTTTGACCTAGCCACACTTTTTGAATTCACGGTGTGGTCTTGAACAATTTTTATTAACGGAGTCACAGCTTCTTTGATTATCGGAGAAACTGTTTCTATTATCATATCACGACTTCCTCCAATGTATTCTTCAGGCAGTGAATTATTATTTTCAGGGGTCTTTGTTTTAATCAGCTTGACTCCTCTGACTAACTTGGGTTTCTCGTTGTTCAGACATTCTGTAAATCATAGGAATACATAAATTTAAAACATAACACGAAAACTTTTATTCATAATATTACAAAAGATAGAATACAACAACAGTAGTTATATAATCCTAATCTTTGGCCCATTTCTTAACCATCTTCTTCATCTTATCACATTTTTTATGATCTTTCTTGATCCTTTCGTTTCTTAATTCATCCATCACCGAGTTGGGTGGGTTTGGATACCCTACCGGTGCGGATGCCGAAGGAAAAAGATAAGCGTTTTCTCTCTGATACAGGTGAGGATTAGCTACATAAGTCTGCATTTCCTCATCAGGAAGGTTGGTTGTATAAAATTCTTCAATCAAGCGGGCTTCTTCCCGTATCTCGTTTGGTTGTTCAGCTATGGTTGGTACAGGTCTATGATACGGTGGAAAATTAGGATTATCAGAATAATAAACCGATCTTCGACTTGGTTCAGCTAAAGTTTGAGCACCTGGTGGGGGTGATCCAAAATGCCATAAACTCTGGTTGGAATGACAGTTCATCCAACTCGAGGATTCAGTACTGGTTTCTTGTTTGACTCTACTTTGAATTTCCAGATCATATATATAATAGTTCGGGGTACTGGTCATTGGAACACTTTCGGAAGTGTCACTGGATATTTCGATTGGCATTTATGGACTTCCCGGAGCATAAATTGGTTGGCTTCCGTAAGCCAAATAAGGATCGATTTGATCAACATGGTTTGACTGGTTTGGATTCATCGGATTCAGATCAGCCGGGTTCACGTGCAACGGTTCAGTCGGATTTATCGAAACAGTTGGCCACCTAGGACCAAAGTTTGTGCTAACTTGGTCAGACGGCTCAGCATCGGGGGCAGGATTAGATCGCCTTGCAACCCGACGTTTTTGTCCGTAGTAGTTAGTGTAAGAGATCTACATATTTAATAACTTAGGGATAGGCAGACTACCAATTATAACTTATCCCTACTTATCAGATAAAATGGTTAAAGCTTAAGTACTAATTTTTAATACCTAATTAGATGAAACCGATGGCTCTGATACCAACCTGTCAGACCCCGGTCCAGGGCCTAGAGGTGTGACCAGCAGTTGGTACCTGTTTTGTAAATATATCAGAGTAGCGGGTTTATTTTAGAAGAAGTCTTAAATATTAATTTACGTTATCAAAATTACTCGGGAATTAAACACACGGGGTTTCAGTTTTACAAAACAGTGATATTAATAATACAAGGATTTATAATATTCAAAACGAGCCATCTCGAGCGATCTTCTATGACTCCAATCCTTGTATACCATCTATTGTCATCTAATTACCTGCAAGGGTGGGAAAAACACGTCAGCTATATGCTGATGAAACGTTGACTCGATAAAAAGTTTATAACAGTCGTTAAATACAAACATAGTTTTATGTTCACAATCTCAGCAGGAATGCCTGTCCATTCCCAGGATTTGTACCACTGCCCTACACACACAATTTAAAGGTTCCCCGAGTACATAGCCCCTGTTCGGAGACAACCTTCCCCTAGGCTATGTAACCCTGTTGGAGAACCGGTTATGACTGACTTTGTTTTGTATGCCAATTATCAGTTATGTTTGGATCCAGACACATGTGTATTCGGTCTGAGTTGATTTTTATTATCTATTTTGTATTATAACGATTTTAGAGATTATGTCTCACACAAACATTTATCAGACTCTTTGTAATAAAAAACCAGTCTATTACAAGAGTAAAATCTGTTCAGACAGTAAAAGGTTAACGTGTTCACCTTATATTTTATCTGTCAGAAATATCAACCTCCTTGGCTTCAGTATGCTATTAACCTATATATCATAATAGGTTTGCATAAGTACCTAGTTGGTATTATTCAGCAGACTTTAAGTCTGTTTCAGTTACAGCAGACTTGAAGTCTGATTCAGTTCAGTAGACTCGAAGTCTGATCAGCAGACTTGAAGTCTGATTCAGTTCAGCAGACTCGAGGTCTGATCAGCAGACTTGAAGTCTGATTCAGTTCAGCAGACTCTTAGGTCTGACCTAACCTTAGTATAGTTATAGTCGTTTTATGAAAATACTTTGAATTTACATATGACGTTTGGAATAGCACGCTTTAGCCTAATAAAGGATATCACGTTGGCAAACTTCTCCCGGTAAGCAAACGGGTCCCGCGGTTGATTAGGATGTATACGAATTGCTTTCCTTAGGTTAGAAGAGTCTACTAATGATATCTCCCTTCCAGTTACTACGTGCCTGTCAAAATAATAGTTTTGATAACATTACTTCACGTTGAAGTAACATCTTTACTTTGATAAACATTAATTGGAAAACGTTTATAGTTTAACAACTATACCGTTAAATAGTTTCTAGTAACTATATAACGAAGTAACTTATCCATAATCCTACCTTAATCGGCTTGATGTAACTTAAGAACTTAAGAATTCAGCAGCAATTCAGGTTGTACTTCGTTACAAGATCAGCAGCTCGTTAAACAGCGTAACGACACCTTGTTTCTTCACGAAAACAGCCCTTGGAACCCCGAAACAAACTTGACATGATTTCCTAGGTTATGTGTGTGAAATGAATGTGAAATGGTGATGGAATGGGCTGAACCCGTAGCTGCCCCTTTTATACTTGAGTTTCCAGGCCGTCGTGTAGCGCGAGGACCGTTTCCTAGGGACTGTCGCATAGCGCGACGCCACAATTTACCAGAGGCTGCCATGTGTTGACACGTGGTTGGCACCGTGTCTCGGGTTACTTAACCTGGTCATCTCGTAGCGCGATGGACCAGTTGAGTTTAGCCGTCGCGTAGCGCGACGCCCCCCTTTTTCTTGAATTGTGTGATCCTCTGTCGCGTAGCGTGATGAGTCTAAAAACTCAAAATTTTCATTTTCAATCCTTTAACTTTCAGAATTGACATTTTTGGCCCAAAATTATATGGGGTATTTTTACGGTGTTACACTTCCTTAACTGAGCATAACTAAATACTTAACATACACAAGCGTTTCTTAACCACATAACTAACAACACATAACTATCTAGAATCGCAAACCTGGATGTCGATTAATTGCAGACGCTTATGATCGAAATCGAATTTTCTTCCGAATCAGATCAATATTTTCCTTAACTCATTAACATAAACCTTGAGACTTTATTGAGCGTTTTCATCCCAACGTGACTAATAAAACTCGATATTTTCCTTAACTCGTTAACATAAACCTTGAGACTAATAAAACTAATGTGAAAACCGACTTCATCTTTACGAACCGAATGTGACTCGTTTAACACCTACCAAACCAATTAGTTAGTTTAAGAAGTTTGCAACTATAATACTCATTTTAGCATTCGTTAATATTCAAACCCTAAAATCATCCCGTTTAAAATGTTCGATGTAATTCGAACCTTCAGTTATTATTAAATACAATGAATTTATTGAATATTATGATCATTATGTTTATGATTATCATGACTTTTATTATTTACTAATATTGTTATCTGAATCATTAAATTTGAGTCAAGGCCAATTCAATTTGTTTATATGTTGTTTGAAATTGTAATGATGATTATAATACACTTGACAACATTTTAACCATTATTCTTTCACCAATTATGATCAATTGCAAATTTTGAGTGACATTCACTTATATTTATTTATGTTGATCGATTTCTCACCTTTGACCTGTTGTGGATATTGTGACATGTATCGACATGTATCTAGACTCATTTCTAACTTGTTTGCATGATCCTTTATCATCAAATTGCCATAAAACTTATTTAATTGGTCAAACCCTTGTTTCAAGCCCTTAAGACTAGCCTTAGGACTACTCATTTGCATTTAATTCATTTTTTCTTGTTATTAACGAATCATTGGTTATATAAAGAAGACTCTACTTGTATTCATTCTTTGTCACAACCCAATTTCCACTCCCATTAATTTTAGCTTTCTCTCTGGTACTCAAAAACAAAGTTCGACTTTGAAAGTCAACTGCCGCAAATTTTATTTTTTCGTTTAGCATTTCCCAAGTAATTATTATGAGGTTTTTAGTTTTTCTACATATGTTGGTCATTTTCATGGTGTCAAAATAATTGGCATATGTGGTTACAACATATTCCTGCACTCGGTTCGTTAATGTTCAGTTAAGTTTAATAACATACTTTTCCTAAACCATAATTCTAAAAATATGATTTTTTTAACCTTTTAACATTATTTTCGCATCTTACAATGTTGGGCATAAGCCCGACTCAACGCCGGGTTCATGTACGACAAAAACAAACTAATCGCTTGTAAGGCCCCGGTCCTAGTGCTCTACATTGAGTGTTGGATTTACTCATAAACACAGTTCTAAATATCATAGTGAATTAAAACTTTTTCACGGAATAATAAAACTTCAAACATTATATTACAAAACATAAATTCTTGTTTAAAACATCATATTACTTGTCTCAATATTAAACATCAAAACATAACATCATTAACTTTCCATTCGTGTGTTCAGATGCCCAATCTTCACCTAGTGCCATGTATCCCTCTCAAGCCAGCTCCTTCATTCTATTTGCCTGCTTGCATACTAAAAGTCAGCTACACTGAATGAGTTCTATTTAATCAGGCAACATACATTACATTTACATACTTATATATGCGCATCCGAATATACATATTACATACTTAACCTGCTTGTCTTTCATTCATACATACTTACATACATTCTTACTTTCATACTTTTATACATTCATACTTTCATACTTTCATTCTTTCATTCTTCAATACATTCTTTTTTAACTTTCGTATTGCATATATAACCATCTCTATGTTTTTAAGGGCCTTTCGCCTTATAACTTCACAGATATTAGTAGGGTCTGGTCTCTACATTCGTAGATATTATTAGGGTTTGTTCCCTACATTTGCAGATATTATTAGGGTTTGTTCCCTACATTCGCTGATATTATTAGGATCTGTTCTCTACATTCGCAGATATAATTAGGGTCTGCCCCCTACATTCATAGAGATTATTAGGGTCTGTTCCCTTAATTCCATACAACCATACATACCTTTCCTTTACACATGTGTGTGTATATATATATATATACATATATATACATATACACATATGTATATACATATATATACATATACACACATACATACTTCTAACCTTTCCTTCATACATTCCACATTACAATATCATTCGTAAAACATTCATATAACACACACTTACCACTTAAGGTAAGTAAATTGACTAATCACATAGGAATATGTACACAGCCTCGAAAACATAACAGAGAAAGGGGCTAGAAACTCACCTGAAGCCGGTTCCTCTCGGAGTTAATGGTGATACCTCTATTCAACTGAGCACGACTAAATGTTTAACAAGTTACAAGTATCAATTATCTAGTTCTATTTATCACATACTTCTAGGTTAGTGAAACCCTCAACGAACGAAGGTCCGTGGGCAGCGCCCCTGGAAGCGAGGTCTAGGGGCGGCAGCCCCTAGCAGGGTTCCAAAGAGCAGAGCCCCTGGTTGCGGTCGAATTGAAAATTCATCCGAAAACTGACTTTCCATGATTTTGAGCCAAGTCAAAACGAGTCTAATCGAGTCCATTTTAATCGACTTGAGTCTCAAGTAATTGAATCGAATTGACTAATCGAGTCGAGTTTCCCACTCGACTCGATCCCTTCCGATCGAGTGAGATATACTCGGCGCGGTTCGCTTCCGATCAATCGAGTTCCACTCGGTTCGGTTCCCTTCCAATCAAGTCGAGTTCCACTCGACTTGGTTTGAACTTGTTTCTCATGCCTTTTTATTTTGGTCACTTACTTGCGTCCCGTTATGCCCATTTTATTGTTAGAGCGAGCTCTAGGCCGTAACAACTTCATTTCCTTGCTTAGCACAGTCCGAACATCACTTTTTCATCCCGTTACGTTCTAAACAACTTGTTTACTACCAAGTTTATGTTTTTCTGACTTCATGAGACTCGATTTGCCTTAGCTATCGGATATTAAAACAAACCGACATTAGAAACCTAACCTTTATACTAAAAACATACCTTTCTTAGATTTCGATTCAGCTCGGATCTAGGCCATCACGTGGATCTTGACGTGTTTTCTTGTTGTTGATGATGCTAGAATACGAAATCTATTCCTTTTTAGCTCGGATCTAGATCAGATTTGAAAAAAGGAGTGTTTATGTGTGTATGGAGGCAAAAGGTGGTAGAATGAGAATGTTAAGGTTTTAGGGAGATTTAGGGAGTTTAAATACTCCAAACCCATGAACCTTAGGCCCATAACCATTCTCAAGTCCATGTATTATTCCTAAGCCTACCACTCAATCCCGCTATTATTTAACAAAATTAAATAACAACACGCATTTAAACAATAAAACTTCATTTATTTATTATTTCCAAAAAGACGGATGTTACGTCGCTTAATCTTTTTTTCTTTTCTTTTTTTTTTTGTTAATAAAATTTGGTTTGTTATTCCAAAATGAACCGAACTAGTTAATATTGACTAATAAATATTATAACCAAATCTCTCTTTATAAACCTTAAACATAATGATCTAACCAAAGCAACCAATTTCTTGAATTAAATAGCATAATATATATATATATTGTAATATTTACCTTTAAATTTCATAAACCGTGAACCGAACTCGTGACTTCTCAACTTTCCTTTTCTTTTTCTTTATCATCTTTTTGAACCTAGAATATTTTCCTATCTAGGGTCACTCGCTTAAGACCGCATTCGCTTCTTCACTTATTTATGCGCAACTTTCACGTGAGTTTTTCATAAACCCCTTTTTCACTTTTAACATTTTTGGAGTGCAACACGTTACCATGCTTCTCGTTATTTTTATATCATTGTTTACAAACCGATTCGCAATTATGTCATGCAAGCTAATAACATTCTTTCTTATTGTCTATGATGACTATACATGTATAATGTGCAATGTGTTTATTGCTTTATGGTTGCTATATGAAACATCAAAGCGAGAGGTCCGATGGGACATTCCTGTGCTAGCTATCCTTGAACCTCGGTTGTCGAGAATGGTGGTATCATTATCATTCCCTTAGATTGGGCCGTTATTTTTTTGTTGCCATCCATTTACTTTATGTTTGAATATATTGCATTTGTGACAGGTGAATCGATAAATGTTTTTATATATATATATATATATATATATAGGATTAAGTTTATGTGAGAAGTCATATTAGTGTGAAAAGTTGGAGTAATAATTAAAACCAATCAGATTTTTTCTTTCTCTTTTCTCGTTTAATTAAATGTAGGGGCATATTAATAAGCATCATAAGTTCTTTAATAAGGTAAGTATTAATGGCTTTTTGAAGTTTCAAATTATCAAAAAAATTATTTTTAATCCTATATCTTTGTTAATTTAAAAATTAATTAAACATTAATATCGAATGCTTGATTCCAATTACGTATAGTTGATCACGTAAGTATTTTATTATTATTATTATTACTATTATTATTATTCTTATTATTATTATTATTCACCCAAGTAACTTTGTGGAAGATTCTTATTATATTCCTTCTATTGAAAGGTATGGAAAATATCCACACTTTTCATAGATGACTAGACTTCGTAAAAATAAAATATAAAAAAAATTATGTTTAATAAAGCTCTTTTCCAAAAGATTAATAGAACTACATACACACAATTATTTGTTAACAAACTCCATGGTCACATCTCACTACATCACCCAACATTGACTTACACAAAGTTAGATCCGTGACCCTACATTGACCTACACACCTTCGGAGATGGCTTCTTGTATTGTATTGGTGGTATTACGAATTTGTACATGGAAATGTTATAAGTGTAGTTTATTAGTATGCTTTGTCATTTATATTATTTAGATTTATATATATAATTAAAAAGTTGTTTATTTTGTTCTGTGTAGGTTTATACATGTATTGGGGCAAGAGGTATTACAAATTAGCTACACATATCATTAGTTCTGTGTAGGTTTGTTTCAAATTGCTTACATAGATTGCCAGTTTCATTTATTTTAATCAACACGTAACTAATACTCACCTACAAATAACACATATTTGCCTACATAAATTGTTAGACGATTTTATTTTTACCTACATATAACTCATATTTTCCTACACATAAAACATTGACTAAAAAATAATTTAAATTAAAAAAAAAGTTATTTGTAACTTCCCAACAAATTAGAATGCAATATTATATCAATATAGCATGATCTGGTGAATTAGAATGTAATTTTAAATTAACATCGTATGATCTGGTGACAAAAATAAACATATTTGATTCTTGATAATATTAGATGAATTTGTTGTGTGATGAAGAGATAATAAAGAATATTTAATTATATATAAAAAGGAATTATAAAAATAGTAGCGTGACTCGCAGAATAAAACGTAAAAGAATTCTAATGTACTTTTAAATTAGATTAAAACATATTTAAATTCAATAAAAGAATAAACCGAAACTTTCAAGAGCTTAATAGTTACCAATTTTACATAACACGATTTCACATTCTTACCACTCTCCTTAAAAAAACTAATTTAATTAATGAGCCAATTAATTACAAAACTGTCATAACAAATGTACGCCATATATCAACACAATTGTAACACTCCGGCTTAAGCGGAAATGCCAAAGTGTGACGTACAGATTGCTCAAAACACATATGACACTATTAAGTGACAATGCTATCATTAATTAATTAAATTTCAAGTACACAAGTTTGAAACAACGAAATTACATTTAATAAAAGAAAATTGAAACAACTTATCCAATTATTGTTGTAATGTAAGTCTAGTGTCTTCTCCACATCTCATCTTCCAATGATTGTACCTGTACCATATATATAAAATAAATTCAACTAAAAGAATATTTGGTGAGTTCTCACAAGTTTTGTTATATATGATAGAAATCCATACAATTCCATGAAACATGTGTAATAATCACGCAAGTAAGGTTTTTTCCAGTTGGTGACAACCAACGTACTCGGATAATCGAGCAAGTAAGGTCCGTTCAAGTTGGTAGCACCAACATACTCGGATAATGAGGCCCTTTTCCACTCATAACAAAATGGTCCTGAGTACAAAGGGGGGCGTATGATCATACTTATTGACGATACCACATGCAAGTAAGTTTCGAACAAGTAATCAGGTAAACACACAAGTTCATGATATGAATTGTAGATTTAAGCAATAAGGTTAAGTAAAACTAAGCGTTTTGCTAGGATATATATGCCACCCCCAAACCATTTAAAAGAGTAAAAAGGGGTGTGAGAAACTCACCTTTGAAATTGAAGCGAGAATAGAAATAAAAGCCGAAAACGCGTCAAAGAAATCAGAACGATTGAACCTCAAGAACTATAAATAAAAATACAAAAATTTAAAGACTAAATACCGGAATTATAAAAGTTAAATAGTTTCGTTTTAGGAGCTATGCAACATTTTATTATATCTTTTATTATTTTATGGCATTTCATTATTTTAATATTATTTTAAGTCTTAACAGAAATTTTAACGATTTATATTATTTTAATATTATTTGATTAACAACTTAACACTAATATGAGAATTATGTTATTTTTTTAGCGGTAATTTTATCTCTAAAAGCAATTATGTTAACGTATTATAAAGTTACCGAAATAAAGTTATCTAAATGGAATTATAAAATAACATTAATGAGTTTAACGAATATGAAAGTTAGTTTTTAGGTGAGAAATAATAAGATATAATTTATAATTGATTTTATTTAGTTTAAAGTAATTTTATTTAATTTATTTAAATTTTTAACAATTTGTTTGTTTAATAATAAACTGAAAAAGGTTTAAAAACAATAAAACAAAAATAATTGTCCAGACCCGGGTTCGAACCCGAGTCCCTTAGTTCAAACTCAAGTGTCTTAACCAATGAACCATCTTTTTATTTGGTTAAACTAACACACACACATATATATATATAGGGGAGATTTCAAATGAGAACCCCTTTGAGTTTTAAGAACTCGAAAGAACTCAGTGTAACGATTTTTTTTTCGAATTTTTTTTTACACATGCGTAATATATGTAGGTTACATAGACGTAAAAAAATTACAGAATTTTTTACGCACCAAGTTGACTTTTTACACATGTGTAACGGACGTAAAAGTTAGTGTAATAAGTTACATCTTTATTCTCTCTCCTACTTTGACTTTTTTGCCAGATTTAATCTCAACCACATATTCCAATCTATTTTATTAAATGTGTGGCCTAGAATGGAGTTCTTACGTTTTTAAAACTTAACATGGTTCTCAAAAAATTCCTCTCTTAGATATATATATATATATATATATAATACTATAAGTTCATCTTTATCATTCAAAACCCCAGGTTTCAATTTGATTAATCCGTTCCATGTTTGGTCTAATTAGTTTAGGGGTTTTGGATTACGGCTAAAAACGACCAAACACCATATATTAATTACCTGGAAGTGTGATAGATTGATGGTAAACGGAGCTTGACCGGAAAACAATATTGGACGATCGATTACGTAATATAGACAGTTTGTGTGATTCAATTGATGTTACATGCAGGTTTAGTTGATGATTTTCGTCCTATTTATAGACTCAATTAGAGTGTATGGCATTTAATGCTCGTTGTTGACATTTTAATTATATCCTGGCCAATACACGAATCAATTTGCTCATTATAAGTTGTTATAACGTATTATGAACGATGATTATTTGTTGCCGTTATGGTCTAGATGATTTACAAGCTTTTAATTGCGTTATATTGCGAGTTTTATGGAATTTTTAAAGCTACCGGAAATCTTGGCTTCTCTTGAGGCATTGTAGCCGGAAAAACGGGAATAGGGGGCGGGAGGGGTTGGGATATTTAATATATTATATTATAATTTATATAATTTTCACTTTAGCCCCTGATTTTTCTAGCTTTATTAAAACAAAAGTTAAAATATACTTACAAATCAAACCTTGAACTTTGAAATGTGATAAAATGAAAATTAAATTATAGAATTTTGAAATGTGATAAAATGAAAAATAAATTATTATACCTTGAACTTGAACAAGTTGAGTGGCGTGACCATCTTGTGGTGCAGGAGCTAGGATAGCTGGAAGTGACTAAGCTTAAGCTTGATTCGCCAACTATTGTGGGACTTGTGGCTGATAACCTTGATAGGATTGATACGCTTAGAGCTGGTACTGCGGAGTAGGAGCAAGCTAAAGCGAGTTCACATTCACCAGTCGTGGACACGCGCTGCGAAAGTCGTCAGGGCTACCACTGTTATAACAAGCCCGCATTTGATTAACTGGTTGAGCATATTGCACGGGGTGAGGATTCGGTTAAGCAACCCATGGAGGAGCAATAGAAACCATAGAGATCTCACGGGCAAGTGGTGCTAAGGTGCCCAAAACGGTTACAACGAGTACATTGACGGCAAGCGCATTAGTGGGATTAGGCCTGTAAGCGAACTGAACGTTCGGTGAACTATTCGTGAACTGTTTGGCGGGAAGTTCGTTTATGTTCGTTTATTTCATAAACGAACGAACTTGAACAAAAAATTTGTGTTCGTTTAATTATACGAACGAACATGAACACATGTTTCGTTCGTTCATTTATGTTCATGAACGTTCGCTTATGTTCGTTTATGTCTATTTATTTATGTTCGTTTATGTATTAATAGAAAATAATTAAATATTATCTAGATAGGCCATATGCTTAAAGATTTTATATTTGTCAATTTGTGTTCATTTAAGTGTTTTTTTTAAGTTCGTTTATGTTTGTTTGTGTTCATTTACATTTATTCATGTATGTTCGTTTATCTTTGTTCAATTATGTTCGTTTAGATTTTAAACAAACGAACACAGATGTCCCTTTTTAAATAAATGAACATGAACATAAATATTTGTTCGAGTAAGTGTCTGTGTTTTTTTAAGTTAGATGAGCGAACACGAATATGCCCTTGTTCGTGTTCATTCGATTAGTTTAAAGGCTTTCATTATTCATATTGATGAATACATCGGTTTCAATCTCTAGGCTCTGCCGATTTTATTTGTGTTCATTTGTGTTCGTGAAACATTCGTGAGCACATTAATTTTCTTAATGAACGAACACGAACATAAAATCTCGTTTTGTAAGTTTCCATGAATTGTTCGTGAACACATTATTTTCTTAACGAACGAACATGAATAAGGCCTTGTTCGTGTTCGTTTACAGCCCTAAGTGGGATGGTGACGTTGACAGATGTTGCAATACGGATGGGGTTCGTTGTAGGGTTTTCTAAGAGACGGTGCAGGCTTAGGTTGAGGTTGTGGTGCAGCTTGTTGTGAGCGCGTAATTCTTGTGCTTCTTGCCACAGTGGTTTGAGGGGCAAGCAAGTTTGGATGATTCGTATTTAGCTTCTTTGGGTTCAGAAGAGGGTTTTTCACTAGGTTACTTGGATCCCTTTAATGTTAAAGTCCCAGCTTTAACATGATTATTGGTCAAAGTTGCAGCAAGGCTAATCACGTCACCAAGTTCTTTGGGAGAACTACTCAAGACACTGTCTTGAATTAGTAATCCTTAAATATACCTTTCGATGGCACGAGATGTCAGGATAAAAAGATGAGGCACCAATACACTGAGTTCATTGAAACGAGAGGTGTAACCTGAGTGCTCACCACCTTCTTGTTTGAGGTTCCAGAACTTGGCCTCCAAATTCATGAGCTCGTCTGGAGGGCAGAACTATCTGGTTATCATATCTTTCAACTCATTCCATGGAAAGGCCATGACAACTTCAGCAACTCGGGTTGATTTTTCTTTAACCCACCAAGTAAGTGCTCCTTTTTCAAAGACACTCGAAGCAAAATGGGTCCACTTGTCATCAGGACACACAATATGGAGGAATACACTTTCCATTTTCTCATACCACTGAAGTAGGGCCCCAGCAAACACTGGGGGTTTGGCATCAGTGAAGTTCTTGAACAAAACGACTTGAGCTCTAGGCTCGGACAAAGCGGGGTTGATGCTAGCAGTGAGGTTCTGATGAATTTGGGTCATCATGTCGGGAAGGACCGCGGCTAGTGGCTTAATGATTTGAGCAGTCATCTTGCGGCTAGAGGTTTCAGATGAACGTTGCTTAATGTGACAAGAAGCCATTCTGCGAACAAGGATATTAGAAATCATGAGACTCGGAGTAGTATATGATATAAAATCTTTGTTAGAGTTTGTTAAATATGAAAACCATAAAAATAATCATAAGCATTATGTGGAACTTAGAATTTTCAAGGACCACCATGGACTCTTATGTTCCAACACAAAACCAAAATGTGTAATCAAATCGAACCGAAAGTTGGGTATTCGTGTACCACCATGACTTGACAGACTTTCAGTTAAAACACAAAAATGCGTAATCAAATTGGACCGAAAGTTGGGTATTCATGTATCCCAACAACTTGTCAGACTTTCAGTGAAAACACATTGTAAATCATTGAGGGTCGGAGTCACACGTCGCATGAACCACCATGACTTGTATGACAACCTTAGGAGTGTAACCATATCCCGTTCACAAAGAGGACATGGTCACGTTTGTGAGTTTAAAGTTGTGATTCGTATGCGTTTGGTGTGGTATGCTTTAGCCTAATAGGTTTCATGCCCTTTTCATACTCTCTAGATAAGTAACCAAGTCCCATGTTTGATTGGGATTTATGAGCATTGTTTATCCTTAGGTTTCATTAACCTTGGTATCAAGAGTTTGGAAAACAAGCACATGCCCCTTCCAGTTACTACATACCCGCCACGTAGAACCATCTTTAAGAAGAAGAAATATCAAAAACCAAAAAAAAAATTTAATTATTGAAAATGATTGGAAAATCTTTGTTTTAGGCCTAATCCTTGGACTTATGTGTCATCTTGTGTATATGAAGCGTAAATGAATCAATAATAAAATAAAATATTAGGCAAGTGCATTGAAAAATCAAGTAAGGCCCACATAATTTCTAATCATTCAACCCTAAACAAATAAACAAATAAGTTGTAACTAACTAGAACACTACGTCTAACGTCCTATCTTATAGTCATAACTCTGATACCAACATGTAACACCCCGGCTTAAGCGGAAACTCCTGAGTGTGACGTACAGATTCCTCAAAACACATGTGACACTATTAAGTGGCAATATAATCATTAATTAATTAAGCATCAAATACACAAGTTTGAAAATAAAGAAAATACAAGGACAACAAAAACATTTAAGCAACTTGTCCATTTATTTAAAATATCCTAAGTACTAATGTCTTCACCAAGCTTCATTCTCTAATAAACGTACCTATAGCATATATATAAAATAAAATAAATTAATTGAATAGTTGGTGAGTTCAAACATGTTTGTTATAAATACGTAAAAACCATACAATTCCATGAACATGTGTAACAATCGCGCAAGTAAGGTCATTTCCAGTTAGTAACAACCAACGTACTCAGATAATTGAGCAAGAAAGGTCCTTTCCAGTTGGTAACCGATGTGCTAAAAGCAGTCTAATAATTATTAACTAAATTACGCTAATCTAGACACGAAGTAATACTCTAGACTTTCTAAAACTCGACTAAACTACTAGCCGGAAAGTGAACCGATCGACTATAGTAAAGCTAAGTAAGTCCGGATATCGAAACCACGAGACTCTTTAAATTACGGTTCTTAACTAATTAGACTCAACTACATACACGACTTATTTATTTATATTTGTTTAACGAGGGTTTTAAGTAAAATACTAATTTAAAACTATTATTACGAACTAATTGGAGAAAACAAGTAAATTAAACGAAAACATAAGTTTGTTGATTAAATCAGATGACAATGTAAAACTACATAGGCTATAATCCCCTAAATTTTAGTTGTTAATTAACCGGGAAAATATTTAGTTATTGACTGCGATCGTAAAATAGACACTCAAGAGAAAACCTGAACAGTACCCCTAACCCTTCTCAAGAAGACACCTATGGGTTTTTAATAAGTTTTAACGCACACCAATTAAGAATCAAGTTTCCTTACGGTCACCTAATTAATTATAACTTAGTTCCTTTATAATAAATCCTACCTTACAGCACGGAAATCAAAGGCAATCTAATATATTTAATTGACTCAATAGACAATATTAAATAATCAAACCTAGAGGACTCCTTACGAAGGACTAAATCTAGCAAGATTAAATAACAAAGACCTAATAACCTAGCACCTTACAGCTATTTATGTTAGCAACACACTTAGGTTTACTTGATTAAATAATATTATTCCTATGATCTTAATGCATATCAATCATAAAATAGTCATAGACACAAAGTAGATGACCTAATAGCAACCTATCATAATGGCAAACAATAATCATGGCAACTATGGAATAATAAAACTCAACAAACAACCCCAAGTATCCATATGCATCAATTTAATATAATTAAATCTTTTACTAAATCATAAAACCATAACGATAAATTAATCCCAAGTCAAAATCAAACATCAACAAATGTTCTTCACAAGCCTAGGCAGTCTATAATGTTTAGCCTAGCATCATAGAATCAAACAAAACAACGATAAAGGAAATCATGGTGAAAAATAATGTAAACGGAAGAATAGGTGATAAAACCCGTAGTCTTCGTTGTTGTTCGAAGAGCACTTCACCGGCTGATTCCTTGCCTTCAAACCCGCCAAAATATGCAATCCTAAGCTCCGAGAACCTCCAAATTCGGCTCTGGTTCGCAGGGTATGCTTATGGTTAAGTTTAGTGGTGTTTATATAGGTTTTCTAGGCCCAAAACTGATAAAAACGCAAGAAAATTCTAGAATCTGGGTGCCCGGGGCACCGCGCGGTGGCCTTTTTTCCTCCTGGTCGAACGGCGCTGCGGGCTAGGGGAGTGGGGCTGACTGGTTCGGTTCAATTATGATGTGGTCCGGTTCAATTCTGATGCTCCGGTTCTTCTGTTTGGCTTGTTTTAGCTCGTTTTCCGCCCTTTTTAACTACGATCAACCTCTATAACCTACATTATTATTCAAATATGTTAGTAATATACAGCATCTACTAAAAACCGAACAAAAACTAATAAAATATTAATTCAAATATAAAAGGGATTTCTATATATTTAGCATTATATCAAATACCCCCACACTTATCTTTTTTTCTTCCCTGACAACGTCTAATTATAATGGAATCAGTATCGGAGACATACGGTCTTAATAACATATAGGTTATCTTAAAATTTTAGAAAAACGTAAAAACTGCGATCACCGATATTGTTGTCCACTTGAACCCATGCCTTTGTCTTTACCGGGACAAGTAAGATCCAACCATTTACTATTATTATTATTATTATTATTATTATTATTATAATAATATAATCTAGTGGAACCCACAGTCAAGACCCGTTTTATTTTAGATTTTACCGAATCAAACCACCCCAACTTGACTTAAACCTCATAAATAGCATATTAAAACTTTGTTGCATATTTTTCATGAATAGCTAAGACGATCAAGGACATTGTTTATCCATCTAAGTTTAAGCATAAAAGTCTATCAAGCAGCCATTAGATACGATTGAGGTTCAATTATTCAACTAACTAGCTAGTGTTCCCCACTACATGACATACCCCCGTTATCAAGCAACACCCCAAAGTTCATCTCCATAGGTGAGTATGCACGAATTCATCTGTAGGGCTTACATATGACATGTCCCATGTGGTCTGTTTCTTAATCGTAATGAGACGCAAGCACCGGGACCTCATATGACTAACAATGTGTATGATCAAGTCAGTAGTGAATTTGTACTTTGAAGCACATAGTGATCATGTTTGATGACTTATATTTGGCATATAAACTGCGGGTTTGCTCTATTTAGGATTTTTAATATCCATAAATCCACTTAGGAAATATGAATACCTAGATGATAAACCGCATACAGACCCATGGTCTCCGAACCCCGGAGCATCCCACCAATACATGATTTAAGGCTATAAAACCATACGCCTATGAAGTATTAACCACTAATACTAGAATTGCAAGATTTTAGCTTATATCACCGGCTACATGGCATACTCTAACGTTAAACCTACCTAAGCATCGTATAATAATGTATTCAGATTTCTATAAAATTTATAATTTTCTACAATCAAACTAAAAAAGAGGCTTGAGTATGGCCCGACCTTTCATCTCATATTTTATACAGACTTAAGATGTTTCCCACTAAAAATCATATTTTATCGTTTCTAAACCAACTATCAAACTGTCCTTTCATTCTCAATGTTGAGCCTACAGATGCATCCCAAGTTAAGTGTGTTTTCTTTAATTATATCTTATTATTTAGTAGTTTGGAAAACCGATTATCGATAAATATCATCATCTCCCATTTAAATGCAAAAAACTATATTTCAAGGGACATTTTTCAATTTTTTTTAAAATATAATTATTAAACTACGACTCAAATATCCTATCCTCATACTTCAATTTTGCATTGTCCTCAATGCAAGGATAAGGATGAAAAATAAAAATAAAATAAAATCAGACTACAAAAAACTAAAAACCTAAAAATAAAAATAAAAATAAACAAGCTAAATAATGGAGAAGACTTAGCTGGTAATATGAGCATGAAATATGATGCCAAAGTCTTCTTACATAGATGCCCTCCAACTCCGAACATGCTCAGCAATCAGTATCTCCTTCTCTCACACATGAACAGAAGCAGAAAAACAACAAATAATATATAAAAATTATCTTATCAACTTGATAGACGTTAAGCATTAAAAGTATGTCACCAGACCAACCAACCCACCCAATATATAGAACATGAAAAACAGCAGCAAATAAATAAACAAAAAGTATACGGCTCCGCTACTCCATCCCCACACTTGAATTTTGCATTATACTTCAAGGGGATACTATTCTGGCTCACTCAATCCTGCAGAACTTAAAAACAAAAACAAAGGAGAACTACAAAAATCTACGTTAGTGACGCGACAAGACTAAAAAATAAAGACGGGGCAAATATACAAACTCTACACTTCAGTTTTCACTAAAGACACTCTACTATGTGATCTACTCGGCTGTCCAAGTGGAGCTTCATCCACCTCGGTAAAACTCCATGGCCCTCCAAGATACTGCATCACGATATGACCATCCACCAATCTTATTTCTCTTATCTCCAACTCCTCCAAACTCCACAAACTTCCGCTTACCACCACCACTTTCTCTATCAAACTCCATCAACTCTTGAGAACTCTCGGCATCTCTCTCATCTTCCATGCAAACTCTAACAGGGCAGAAATGATCAAGATGTGGATTCATGCCCGGAATAAAAGGCTCAATCGAATAAACGGGATGACATGGATCAATGAGACCGTCTTGACCACTCGGATGTCTCATGGATTTAGCAACATAAGTAACGCTGGCTCTAAGAGTGATATTACCTTCAAATACATCGATAAGTTCCCTAGCAGTATGCAAGAATGGACGACCCAAAATAATAGGAACTCTCTCATCGGCCTCCATATCTAGAACCACAAAATCTATGGGGAAAACTAAATTATCGACTTTAACGAGCAATTTTCTATGATTCCCCTAGGGTACTTCACTGAGGCGGTCGGCTAAAGACAACGACATGCGGGTGGGGGTGAGTTCTCCTAGGCCTAGCTTCTTATACAACGAGTAGGGTATTATGTTTATGCTAGATCCTAGGTCCACTAATGCTTGGCATGAGGTATCCCTACCGAACAAACATGGAACAGTGAAAACACCGGGATTGGGTAATTTTTTCGATACCTTATGGAAAACCACCGCAGAACACTCTCCGTTCAATGGAACGATCAAACCCCGCCAAAATATGCAATCACCGACTGATTCCTTGCCTTCAAACCCGCCAAAATATGCAATCCTAAGCTCCGAGAAACTCCAAATTCGGCTTTGGTTCGCAGGGTATGATTAGGGTTAAGTTTAGTGGTGTTTATATAGGTTTTTTGGGCCCAAAACTGGTAAAAACGCAAGAAAATTCTAGAATCTGGGTGTCTGGGGCGCCGCGCGGCGGCCTTTATCCCTCTTGGTCGCGCGGCGCCGCAGTCTAGGGGAGTGGGGCTGACCGGTCCGTTCCGGTTTAATTCTGATGCGGTCCGATTCATTTCCTGATGTGGTCCGTTCAATTCTGATGCTCCGGTTATCCGGTTTGGCTTGTTTTAGCTCATTTTTCGCCCTTTTAACTACAATCAACCTCCGGACTACATTATTCAAATATGATAGTAATATACAAAATCTAATAAAAACCAAACAAAAACTAATAAAATATTAATTAAAATATACAAGGGATTTCTATATATTTAGCATTATATCAAATATCCATACACTTATCTTTTTTCGTCCCTAAAAAAGTCTAATTACAATGGAATCAGATCGGAGAAATACGGTCTTAAAAACATATAGGTTATCTTAAAATATACAAGGGACTTCCATATATTTAGCTTTATATCAGTAACAACCAATGTACTCGGATCAGGGGTTACTTTTCCACTCATAACAAAATGGTCCTGAGTGTAAACGCGGGGGGGGGGGGGGAGGCATAATCATACTTATTGAGGATATCACGTGCAATTAAGTTTGAGCAAGTAATAAAGTAAACACAAAAGTTCATATTACGAATTTTAGTTTTGTGAACAAATAAGTAAACAATTTGAGTTAATAGGGCATATATGCTATCCCTAAAATATTAAAGTGTTAAAAAGAAAGTGTGAGAAACTCACATTTGAAATTAAAAATTAAATGGGAAATAAATCCGAAAGCGCGTCAAAGGAATCGAAAGGGATCAAACCTCACGAACTATAATTAAAAACACAAAATTAAGGACTAACTAACGGGATTAAAAGTTAAATCATTTGGTTTTAGGGATTTAGCATTATTTTAATGTATCTTTTATTTTTTGAAGGCATTTTATATTATAACATCAATTTTAAAAATTTAACGAAAATTTTAACAATTTAATATTATTTTAATATTATTTAATTACTAATTTATTATTTTCATATTTATGGAACATATATTTTTGTCGGTCTAATTTTATCCCGAATATATTACGTTAGCGAATTAATATATTAACGAATTGGTAAATATAATATTATATTAACGATCGACAAGGCAACTTTAACGAATATGAAAAGGTTGGGTTTTTAGGTAAAAATGATAAATTTTAATGTATAAATTATTTTATTTAAGTTAAAATAATTTTATTTGATTTATAATGATTTTTAATAATTTGTTTGGTTAATAATATAAAAGAAAATGATTTTAAAAAAAATAAAGAAACAAAACGGCCTGACCCAGGTTCGAACCCGTGTCCTTCTAGACACACACACACACACATTCTAAACACTATACCAGTTTGTGTTTTGGTATAACAACATAAGCTAAAATATAAATATAATCATAAAATTTTATCATCTTCCTTAACCAAACCCTAGGTTTCAATTCTTTAATTTTCTTCCATGTTCGTTAAAACTAAGTTAGGGGCTTTGATTATTGGCTCAAAATGATTCATAAACATATTTTTTTTACCTTGAAATGTTAGCTTTGATGATGAACCGAGGTTTGGCTGGAGACGGATTTTAACGAACAAATTGGGGATCAAAGAGAGTATATTAGTGAAGTTTGATGTTAGGGACTTGTTTAGAAGTTGATTAAGGCCCTATTTATAGTTCTAATTGGAGCGTATTGTGTTTCATGGTCATAATTGGATTTTTAATGTTTCTAGGTGGTTTTCCGGCCGTTTCGCGAATCAACTTGAACAATATTGGATGTTATAACCAGTTATGACTGATGATAAATGATTTTCGTTAAAGTTTAAAGATGTTACAACATTTAATTGTGATTTTTAAGCGAGTTTTGGGGGTGTATTAGCGTTACCGGCGCCGTTTCTAGCCGCCGTAATTTCCTACTGGAAAATCGCAATGGGGGTTGACGGGCTGGGTTAATTTAATATAATATAATAATTTTAACTAAGTTTCACTTTTAACTCCTCTAGTTTCATATTGGTTTAAAAATGGAATTAAAACATAGATTAAAATATATTTACAATATAAACCTTGAACTTTGAAATGTTATAAACTGAAAAAGAAATTATATAACTTGGATATTTTTGTAATATACCCATATAGTTTATGAATTGTTTAAATCCTGATGAATATTATATTAATGACTTAAGATGAATCAAGAATAGATCAAACGCCAAAATGGGTCGGTTTAACGAATACAAATGCAAATCCAAATACAAATAAAAATTACGAATGTCACAGTTTTGATTCATTGCCTTGGTGGAAGAAAAGGTGGTTATGATAAGTGTCGTGTTATGTTACAGTCAGCATATGTAGCACTGATATTGAACAAACTGTTCAATTTTTCTAAAATGGTATTTTACCATTTGAAGGAGAACTGCACAACAAGGAAGAATAAGTTCTTAATGTATCCAAGATTCCTCTAGATGTTTATCAACCACTTAGAGCCAAATCTTATCAAAGACCCGGAGGTTGAAGCGGATCTTATGGTTCTAGAACATATTATGAAGACACAATGAGACATGTTAGATTATATAGGGGTCAGACATCACAAACTAAGCCAAGATATAAAAGATTGATTGGTCATCCGGTGCGTGTTGATTACATTGCTCCACTTAACGATCGTTGGATCCATGAAGATTAAGATTCCGAACGTGAAGGTGATGCGGATGGTGTTGGTAATGGTGGCCAAGTTGTTGATGTTGCAGCTGCTGCTCGTAAAAGTACGGGTAAGGCTATCACGGTTGAGAAGCCGAAGAAGCAGAGAACTCGAAGAGGTTCTGGTGTTGAAATTCAGGAGAGAGTTGATGTGTCTGCTCCAGCGATTCCTGTTAATGTATCTACTCCACCAACACCGGTGATTACAGCTTCACCGAATGCACTGGAATTACGCTTATGACAACAACATCAAAAGATCCACGCTTTATGTTGATTCCTCGATCTGTGTTGTCTCCAATGCATTCTCCACAACAGGTTATGGCTACTACAAGTCCAACATTTCCTGTTCAACCGATACGGAGGCCAGACTTCTCGTTCTTGTCATTCAATAGACCTGCTGGCCCGATACAGTTGATACATCCAAAGTTCTATAATTTGCCTGTACAACATCAAATTTTCTAGTTGATGAACTTGATCACATGCAAGAAAATCAGATGGCTGCTGACAGACAATTCCAAGAGAAGATGAGGGCTGAGCAGAGGCAAATGATGAGGCATATGCAGTATGCTTAGAGAGAAAACCGGGAGTTGCGGGCCTTGGTTACTGCTCAGGGGGGAGAGATTGGATAAACAAGATGAGCTGATACTCCAATTGACATTAAAAGAAGATATGCTCGAGAAATTAAAGGGTGATGATGATGATGATGATAAAGATCCCAAGGCTGGTGGATTTGATCAGCAACCAGGTGGTGGTGCCTCATCATCTAGGAATGTTGCAGCCGAAGGTGATTTTGATAAGCAATTAGTGGTGTTTAATGATTCTACCGATGTGAAGCCCGTGACTCTATTAAGGCGAATATGATATTATTTGTGGATGATAGGGGGGGGGTTATGAGTACGGTGAACACCGATGAAATAGAAGAATGTTAGTTTGTTGACCTCTCGTTGAAAAAAGAACAAATCACCTTGCTTCTTAATTTAAATGAAGAGGCGGTGGATGAATTGGAGAAACATGTTGATGTTGAAGTGGAAGATAGTGAGGGGGTGATGTTTGATAAGAGTATTCCATCTGGGAAAACATCTTTTAGTTATAATGATGTTGAAATGGAGGGCGTGGCAGCGGAGGAATACCCTGATTTGTACACTCAGTCCAACAATTCAATGAAGAGATTCCATTCTTCAATACAGAACACTTTCAAACAGCTGAATAATGTCTACAGAAGAAGAAAAATAAGGTGAAAGGAAAGACTAAAGTATTAGAACTTGATACACAAACTTCAGATTGTATATTTACACCAACATGTCAAAGATGAACAAGATGATCGAGGCCGTGAGATATGCTGAACGAGAATCTGTAATCGGAGGCTCGAGAATTTGCATACCACATGAAGAAGTTTGTTGCAGTTGAGACGATTAAAGGTAACATTATCTCATGGATTTATAAACTAGATATGAAGGTTGGGATTGTGAAGTGGGAGCATTGGATTCAGTATTACAGACCTATTACTGATGTGCTTACTATGCCACGTTGGGATATCCTTGCATTAGCTACCAAGTCGTTCATGAACCGAGGAAGAAATCAGTTAGCTGATTGGTTTTATTGTCACTTGGTACATAAGGTAAATTATGGCTTTAAATTCTTTAAACCGCATGTGCCAAAGCACAAGTACATTGATGAGATTGATCCGCACACCGGTTGCAGAAAGCTCGTCCTTAAAGTAAAGCCGCCATGCACTTTGAGAAAGTACCTTTAAAGACATTTCCACAAAGTCCTTATAAAAGGTTCAGCAGGTGGCATTACGACATTAGGATTGGAGAAGTTGTAATTGTATTGGGAACTGGGTTGAAGACCAAGTTCATAAGAGTTATTGATCCAAGGTGGCTAGTCAACCTATCTGAGTCTGACAACAAAGTATTATTCAAGAATTGGATCAGATGGGCACATGTTAAAGACAACGAGCAAGCCATGCAGTTCAAGAGGGTCATACGCGTATTCCATGCATTTGGAATTCATAGCTGTGTGGATTGGAGCACTAGCAGGTTCAAGCCATAAAGTAACTCAGGAACAGAGAACTTGAGACGAGGGGGAGTTTGTTAGAGCGTTGTTTTGCGTCGCGGTCTTTGTTTTAACTTATTTTGTATATTAGATAATGTATAGGGGTATTTTGGTAATATTGTAAGGGACATTCGCTAATGTAAATCTCATTCGTTAGAGTAGGTAATAACGAATGAGCTCCGTGTGTGTATTCGTCCTCGTTCGTTAGGGGATGTTAATAAATGAGGCTAACATATGTAGACATTCGTTATGTTAACGAATGTAATTAATCTACTGATAGCGAATGAGGCTCATTCGTTAGGGGTTGTCAAACAAATGAGCTCATCTCGTATATATACCATGTAACTATCTAAATTAAATAACAGTTCTTATTTTATCAGTTTACATCTTGTTACTCTACCCAAATATGCTTTCAACACACAAACTAACACACAGTTAACGTAATCAATCCAAACCTAAGTGTATTCATATCAATAGACTAGACCCGTTAACGTAATTGATCAGATTATGGTTTCTTAAAAAAGTCATCGGGGTAAGAAAACGTGGATACTTGTGAGCCACTAGATGAGATTTTAGAGTTTTTATAAGTCATATGGGTTTTCAAATTATGCATACCTATATGTATATGTACATGTACATGTACATGTACATGTATATACAGCGCATGCATAGAAAGAATCCCATGTGAGTTGAGAAAAACTCGTGAAAACCCTATGTAACATCATTTTTAATGTTTTTTTACATATGCAATATATGTTGTTATATTTAATACAAAATATCGAAAAATAAAAAAAATGTTTCATAATTTTGTTATATTTTTTTAACTTTTAAACATATTTTTCAGGAGAAAGGAATGTAGCTTTACTTTTACATTTTTTGTTAACTTTAATTGTAGACCACAAGATTCAAACTTTATTTAAAAACATGTGGTTAATAATGTGTTTCTAGAGTTTTTTCAACACAATTGTGTTTTTATTTTATCCTAACCTTATATATATATATATAAGGAGAGAATTAAGAGAAAACTAATCTTTGGAGAGAAAACTTAAAAACTCCTAAAGAATTTTTAATTAAAAATAAAAAAATATTTTCAAATTTCTGTTTTTGCCATTATTCTTATATTTTCTTACCGTTTGCTAGAAAAAAAAATAAAAAAATAAAAAAACCCGATTTAATGCACATACGTATTACTGTGCGATACCGTTGTATTACATATGTGTATTACTATGTATTTTTGAGTTTAATAGTGTTTAATTGCATATATTCAGTATTTGTGTATTGTATATGTGTAGTAGTGTTGTATTATATGGAAAAATAATAATAATAAAATAAAAGTCGATGTGGTGCACATGTGCGTTAATGTTGTATTACACATACGTACTAATGTGTATTCGATTGTGTATTAGTCTTATATTGCATATATACAATAGTGTGTATCAAATATGTGCAATAGTGTTGTATTCTATGCAATACAAACACTTTTGCATATATGCAATGCACACTATTACACATGCGCACTACACCGACGAGGTTACCGACAAGGTTTTTTTTTTTTTTGGAACCAATAACAACATATAAGAATAATGAAAAAAAAAAGAAACTTCAAAAAAAAAATTTAAAATGTTAAAAATAGTTTTTTAGGAGTTTTTAAGTTTTCTCTTTAAGAGGAGTTTTCACTAGATCCTACCCCTATATATATATGTGTGTGTGTGTATGTATATATAGGGTTTAAAAATTCAGTCTCCTAAACTAGTCAATTTTTCAACGATTATTTTTATTTGTCTTTAATAATGTGTTAATTCCAAAAATTTTCTTATACATGCTGAAAAAATAGTTTCCGATCCACCCGTCGGTTCACCGGTTCCGGTCCGACCGCAAATTCTAAGAACCGACCGGGTTTTTATAAAACGGGTTATATAGCATCACATGGACCGGTAAAGGCACCAGTTTCCCGTTAGACTGATCGGACCGGCCGGTCCAGTCCGGGTTTCAAAACATTGATAGCAACAATAAGAGCATCCATAATGGGCCTCAAATCCCTAGGTTTTAATCTACATGGCATTCATTGAACAAGCTCCATCACAAACTTTACAATTGTTAAGGAAGTTTGCCAAGTTGTAGACCTTGGATGCAAACTTGTAACAAACTACTAAGGTGGGTCCTGATGTCCCATCTGCATCTCTCACACACACATATGCAGACACACACACACATTATATACATATATAGTTTAAATATTTTTAATGGGTTTGTAGAAGTTTGTTTTTATAAAAAAAGTGAGGTTTTTAAGAAAAATTTGAAATTTAATATGGCGATGATGTGTCGGTTTGTGTGAGTTTGTTGTTGTCGATGCTCTAATAAAATAATAATTGATTGAATACCATTATTAATTTTTTATTATCTATTACTTAGAACTTAACTATCCTAATTTTACTAATTACCACATGCCACTTTTAGCAACCACATAAGGCACCCATAAATAACATATGCAAAAGAGTTGTGACATTCAATCTATCGATTGTTTGGCCTGCCGTCCTTTTTATAATGAGTTGTTTTATTCTATTAAATGTTATTTAATGAGAAGGCCTAATAGTTGAAATATCTGCTTGGTTTACTGCCCTTAAATGACAGATAACTAAGAAGATATGAATTACTTTTGGTGTTTATACGGTATTTCTATATGATATATATATTAAAAATGTAGGCATGTAAACGAACTGAACGTTCGGTGAACTATTCGTGAACCGTTTGGCGGAAAGTTTGTTTATGTTCGTTTATGAAATAAACGAACGAACTTGAACAAAAAATTTGTGTTCGTTTAATTAAACGAACGAACATGAACACATGTTCCGTTCGTTCATTTATGTTCATGAACGTTCGCTTATGTTCGTTTATGCCTATTTATTTATATTCGTTTATGTATTAATAGAAAATAATTAAATATTATCTAGATAGGCCATATGCTTAAAGATTTTATATTTGTCAATTTGTGTTCATTTAAGTGTTTTCGTTTAAGTTCGTTTATGTTTGTTTGTGTTCCTTTACATTTATTCATGTATGTTCGTTTATCTTTGATCAATTATGTTCGTTTAGATTTTAAACAAACGAACACAGATGTCCCTTTTTAAATAAATGAACATGAACATAAATTGTAAGGCCCCGAACCCGGTAGCCTTACTTTAGCGTCGGATTTACTCATAAACACAGTTCTTACAAATCAGAGTTCATTAAAACTTTCGCGGAATATAAAAACTTTCATAAAACATTTCATAACAAATCACGCCTTGTCTTAAAACATCATTTTGTCTTTCAAAATTAACGAACATTAACTTAAACGTCTTGAGTCTTCCGATGCCAGCCTCTTATTCAGTGCCACGTGTCTCCTCAAGCGAGCTGCCTCATCCTACTCACCTACGTGCATACTAAAAGTCAGCTACGCTGAGTGAGTTCTAGATAATCGGACGCCACACAATACATACACATACATACATATCCGAAGATACATATCCATACTTAACCAATTACCCTTCTGTTCTACATACATACTTATTACCATACATACATACATATCTACAATCACTAACCTCAGTCTACCGAGAGTACGTTCATAGTCCGCCGTCTATACCTGTACTCAAGGTCTTGAACACGTAAAAGGTCCGCAGTCCTTACCTATGTTCACCATTCATGGTACGTACAAGGTCCGCGATCCTTCCCTATACCATCATACATCCACAACACGTACAAGGTCCACGATCCTTCCCTATGTTGCAACCTAATTCATAGCACGTACGAGGTCCGCAGTCCTCCCCCATGCTAAAGCACGTATAAGGTCCACAGTCCTTTCCTGTGCTGACGCCTATCTACATTACGTATAAGGTCCGCAGTCCTTATCTACGTTACGTATAAGGTCCGTCGTCCTTATCTACGTTGGCGTCTATCTCCTATAACACGTATAAGGCCTACCGTCTCTATCTACGTTTACATCTATCATCTACATCACGTATAAGGCACGCGGTCCTTAACTACGCCATCACCTGCCAAGTCTATGTCCAACAGAAGTTAGAGGGATTTGCCATCCTAACTTACTATGTCGAACGTAGAACTCACATACCATTCGTGTACCTGTATACACATACTTCACATATACAATAATTACATCATAGCATAAAAACATTCTAGGCGTTCTTTACATCCTTCATTTAACAACCATACCCCTTGTCGTTACGTGCAATATCCGAAGATCGTTCACGCCCCGACAAGTATTCATTTGTAATATTCATACATCTTCGATATATAATATTCGTACCTTTATTTTTAACCTGACAGTACGCGCAATATCCGAAGATCGTTCGCGTACCGACAAGCAATCATTCATATCCATCACATATATCACATATGGCATACACTTATCACTTAGGATAAATGTATTAACAACACATCGAGTATGCACACAGCCCCGAAAACATAACAAGGAATGGGGCTAGAAACTCACCTGAACTCTGCTTCTTCCTCTGATAGTTGTAAATCCCTTCTTTAACTGAGCTCGGCTGACTGTATAAGTTACACGTATCAATACTCGCCTGATCTAATCTGGTGGCCTAGTATTAGCTTACTTTTACTTATCGTTTTAATCTATTCTCTAATCGAACTTGACTTTAGGCGAAGTTAAACCTTAGGCGAACTTAGCTTTAGGCGAAGTTAAACCTTAGGCGAACTTAGCTTTAGGCGAAGTTGTCATCAGGCGAACTTGGCTTTAGGCGAAGTTGTCATCAGGCGAACTTGGCTTTAGGCGAAGTTGTCATCAGGCGAACTTGGCTTTAGGCGAAGTTGTCATCAGGCGAACTTGGCTTTAGGCGATGTTGTCATCAGGCGAACTTGGCTTTAGGCGAAGTTGTCATCAGGCGAACTTGGCTTTAGGCGAAGTTGTCATCAGGCGAACTTGGCTTTAGGCGAAGTTCATCAGGCGAACTTAGCTTGCAGGCGAAGTTGTCGTCTGCAGCTACTGTTCGTTCTTAAATCCCTTAATCACCTTCGTTTCTTAACCAAATAACTTGATTTAGGTACCCACGGGATCGTCTGACCAGCGCCTACAAACCCCAACCATCAAATCGACCTAACATCGATGTTTAAAGGGTGCGATTTAGGCATATAGGTTACGGGTTCTTTTATCAATCGATTAACCCATCAAATCTTAACCATTTTCAGTAAGATTAGCTTTGTTGGATTCGTTTTTACCATACAAACTCAGATCTATCATTTCTCAAATCAAACCGAACCTATACGAACGATTTCTAACTATAAACGTACCTTGAACGAGTCGAACTACGAACCCGGTTAAGCCTTGATGTTGTTTTGGTCCGTCACGACGTTCCAGCACCAACAAGCTCGGGTTTTCGCCTTCGGATCTTGGTTCGGGTTATAAGATGGTGTGTAGAGATTAGGATGGATAAATGGATGGAAAATGAAAGGATTGGGGTTTAAGGGGGTATTTATACTCCCTCAAGCCCATGGACCGAAGGCCCATATTTCCTTTTGGTCCATATCCAAACCCATCTAATTATCCTACTAAGTCTTCATATTATGCTGTTCCACTAACTCGTTTATTTCACCCGAAAAAATAATATATTAAATATTACTTTAGAAATTTCGGGATGTTACATAAATATTTGTTCGAGTAAGTGTCTGTGTTTTTCTAAGTTAGATGAGCTAACACGAATATGCCCTTGTTCGTGTTCATTCGATTCGTTTAAAGGCTTTCATTATTCATGATGAATACATCGGTCTCAATCTCTAGGCTCTGCCGATTTTATTTGTGTTCGTGAAACGTTCGTGAGCACATTAATTTTCTTAATGAATGAACACGAACATAAAATCTCGTTCGGTAAGTGTCCGTGAACCGTTCGTGAACACATTATTTTCTTAACGAACGAACATGAACAAGGCATTGTTTGTGTTCGTTCGGTTCGTTTACAGCCCTAAATGGGATGGTGACGTTGACAGATGTTGCAATACGGATGGGTTCGTTGTTGGGTTTTCTAAGAGACGGTGCAGGCTTAGGTTCAGGTTGTGGTTAGTAACTACACATTTCTTAAAATAATTTTTTAATGCATTCCAAGCTATCAGTCACACTATCACATGAGACAATATTGAAGATGGTTCTTTTTCTTTTTATCAAGGAACAAAGCAAGCAAAGTTCCTGAGTGATTTATGACTAAACCTAGTCAAGTTTGCTTATAGTTGAGCAACTTGATAATTAGGGTTATTCACGAGTCGAGCCTAGTTAGGATGAGCTCAAGCTTAGCTCAAATTCAAACCAAACAGAAAACTTGAGCTTGATCAGGAGCCTCGCTCTGCTTGTCTCAATTTATTGTAAAAATTTTCCCCGGTTTGGTTTCAGCTTGCTGTCAACTCTGTTTAGCATAATACATGGTTAGAACTTATTAGAAAAGTTCTTACCATAATTGGGTTTCAAGCTTGCCATTGAGATTAATTTGAGTATAGGCTTCCAAAGCAGCTTGGGACAGAGTATATTAATCGACCATTGATGTTTTTATTCGTTTGGATGACTACCCCCCATCAACTAGACTTAAACCCAGGTTGTACTAGTTCTCATTACCGCGAAACTTTGTTAAGATTAAACGTCAAATTCGACACCCAAATCTTGAATATACGGTGCTCATTTGTACCACCTTGTCGATTGTTATAATATTGTCCCCTCATTTGGACGATATCGATCATGCCAGGGTACGGTTATTATCCCAGACCAATCGCATTGTGGGCTAAAAGCTATTGAAGCTTAGTTGTTGGGCTTAGGGGGGCTGCTCATGGATCCAATGTTTCTAGGAAGAGGAGCAGGCTAATCTAGTCAGTCTACATCCTTTAATTATCATCTCTCAAAATTATGTATACATATAGCTGAACATATATGGTCTTCATCTTCTTAGCTCATCAAGGATTCACCCTAAACATCAAGGCTTCTACATCATATAATTATTAATGGACGAAATTGGACAGAATCACGAGAAAGATTAGTGTGATTATTTTCCTTTCTCACATATTGCCTTTCCTTATCCAAATGATTGTTTACCTTATTTTATGCCTTAACATATATTGCATGTTTTTACATTGACCCTTTTCTTATATAATGGGTCTTTCTTTGTAATGTAAATACACCAATACACACTTTTGAATTATCTGACATTATTATAACAAAAAATTATTATGGTATCAGAGCAGCCATAAGATCCAATTAAAAAAAAAAAAAAAAGCTCAGTACCTTGGCAGGAGGAAAAGATGACAGCAGCAAGGGTCAAGAAAATGAAATCAATGTCTTCGACCACAACTATCCATACTATGTCCATGCTTCGAACTATCCGAAGCAGATGCGCGTCAATGATGTGCTTACGGATGCCAACTATACTGATTGGTAACAAGAAATGTTGAATTTCTTGTTCGCCAAGAACAAAGTCGGATTCATTGATGGAACCATAAAAAGGACAGAACCTGATTCAAGCACTTACATGGCTTGGATGAGGTGTGACGCGATGATAAAAGGGTGAGGTACGCTACAACCGCTCAAGCGATTTGGGCAAACTTGAAAGAACGTTTCGGGAAGGTGAGTGCCCCTAGGGCATATGAATTGAAGCATACCCTTAGCACTATCAAACAAGAAGGTATGTCCGTTTTAGCATACTTCAGAAGTTACATGCATTATGGGATGAAATACAATCGGTTTTTCCAATACCGATTTGCAACTGTGACCGGGTGTTCTTGCAACCTATCAAAGAAGCTCACCGATCTCAAAGATGGAGAGAAGCTCTATGAATTTTTGCTAGGGTTAGATGCAGATTTTAGCACGATAAGAACCCAAATATTGGCTATGCAACCGACACCCACCCTTGGAGCCACTTTCCATGTTTTTCTTGATGATGAGACACAACGAGCTGTTGCTGGAAACAGAACAACAACCACAAATTCCGCTGCTTTTCAGTCTTTCATTCCAGCCAAGCGAGACCAAGGTCAGGTGCAAAGTAAGCCAGTTCGTAAAGATAATAAACGCAATATACCAGTTGAGCATTGCGACTTTTGTGGTAAAGATGGCCATAATAAAGATGTATGTTTTAAGCGAGTTGGTTACCCAGAAAGGTGGCCGGGGAAAGGGAAGCGAAACAAGCCAAAGGCAGCTAACGTTGAAGTTCAGGCAAGTCCCATACCTGGACTAAATATTGAGCAATAAAAGCAGTTTTTTGATTTCTTTGGTAAAAAGGAAGAAGCTAGCAAAAAGGAAGATGCACCGGCGCAAACGTGACAGGTAATGTTAAAGGTGAAGGTAAATGGATTATTGACTCGGGTGCTACCGAACACTTTACTTTTGATATTTCCTTGCTTAAAAATTTAACAAAAAGATATTACGAATGCCCGGTTACCATACCGAACGGTACAGCGACACCCGTTGAAGGTCGTGGGGACTACACTTTGCCAAATAGAATAACCATTAAAAACGTCTTACACGTTCCAGATTTCAAATGCAACTTGTTATCTGTCAGTAAATTATCGAATGACTTACAACTTTTGTGTCATGCAGGACTTATGTTCGAGGGGATTGATTGGAGCGGGTGAATGTGTCAAGGGTCTATATAAGATGGGGACAACAAGAATAAAGAGGGAAGCAATGATGGTAACTGGTGACACATGGCATAAAAGATTAGGTCACACATCTATTTCTAAACTTTCTTATGTTGATTTTAATAAGGACATATCTTTGAAAACGAATGGTATTTGTGATTCTTGTATTAAGGCAAAGTTTACTAGATTGCCCTTTTCAATAAGTACCACAAAAACTAGCACTTGTTTTGACCTCTTACACTGTGACGTGTGGGGCAAGTATTGAACGCCCTCTTTCACGTGTGCAAATTATTTCCTTACCATTGTTGATGATTTTAGCCATGCCGTTTGGGTTTTTCTTCTCAAACATAAGCACGAGGCAAGTACCCACTTAATTAATTTTCACAAAATGGTGCAAACTCAATTTGAAAAGAACATTAAAAGGAGGTGCGACAATGGAGGTGAGTTCACGTCAAACAACATGCTAGATTTTTATGATAGAGAAGGTATTGTTCTTGAAACCACGTGCCCACACACGCCACAACAAAATGGCATAGTTGAACGAAAACACCGACACCTCTTAGAAACCGCTAGAACTTTAAAATTCGAAGCAAATCTTCCTACCAAGTTTTGGGGGGAATGTGTCTTAACGGCCACACATATTATAAACCGGCTTCCCTCCGATGTTATTGATGGAAAAAACCTTATGAATTATTATAAAACGAAAGGGCGAATATGAGCACTTGAAAGTCTTTGGTTGCCTTGCATATTATCGAAGCACAGAAACCAAAGGGGCTAAATTTGAAGTAAGGGGGAGGCCCGACGTTTTTATGGGTTATCCACCAAGTACAAAGGGCTACAAGATTTATGATCTTCAACATAAGAAAATTATCATAACAAGGGATGTTAAATTTATGGAACACATTTTCCCATTCATGAAAGTTGAAGCCCCAAAAAATGAAGAAGAAATATTTTTATGGCCAAAACATTGGGAATCTTCTCAAACCGAGCACTTTGATAATGGGCAGTCCACAAATGAAGCCTTAAATAATTGTAGTCCTATTCAAGAAATTAGTGAGATTAATGAGCCCAATACATCCCAAGGAAAGCCTACAATTAGCGATGACATAACCCAACCAGATTCTTGCCAACCCACTAACAACCCAGACCCAAATCTTGAGGGCCCAACAGATTTTGATGCAGTCAACAGCAGCCCAGTCAACCCCCAACCCGAGAATCAAAATCCAATACCTGATATTAAAAATAATATGGATGGGCTTGAAAATCTTAGCAGACCTAAAAGAAACCGAACTAAACCCGCTTATCTCAAAGATTATGAAGTGAATCTTCCCACATCTATAGACCATGAGCATTCATCATCCACCTTTGATCATGAACCATCGACGGTACATCCTTTAGCACATTTTGTTTCTTACGATAATTTTACTAATGCTCACAAAGTTTTTTTGGTGGCCATTACTACGATTAATGAGCCGAAGAATTTTTGTCAAGCTATACAGAATCCAAAATGGGTTGAGGCTATGAAAACTGAGATCCAAGCTCTTGAAGATAACGGGACTTGGACACTCGAAGAACTACTCAAGGGAAAACGACCCATTGACTCAAAATGGGTCTACAAAATCAAGTACAAACCAAGCGGGGAAATAGAACGGTATAAAGCACGGCTCGTTGCGAAGGGATATACGCAAATGGAAGGAATTGACTTTCATGACACCTTTGCACCTGTCGCAAAGCTCGTCACGGTTCGAAGCTTGCTAGCCGTTTCGGTAAAGAGAGGATGGCTCACTCACCAACTTGATGTAAACAATGCATTCTTGCAAGGAGATTTACATGAGGATGTGTACATGAAGGTTCCAAAAGGGTTTCGAAAATAGGATGACAAGCGTGTCTGCAAGCTCAAAAAGTTACTTTATGGTCTTAAACAGGCATCAAGAAATTGGTATAAAAAATTGACCACATCTTTGCAACGGCTCGGTTTTAAGCAATCAAAAGCCGACCATTCGTTGTTCTTACTCAAAGAAAAAGGAAACTTCACCGCTGCACTCATTTATATGGATGACGTCATCATTACAAGAAATGACATAAAGAAAATACAAGATACCAAAGACTTCCTCCACAAAGAATTTAGCATCAAAGATCTCGGTCCTCTCAAATATTTTCTTGGTATTGAAGTTGCGCGCACAGAACATGGCATGGTTTTAAGTCAACGAAAGTACACGTTAGACATTCTAGAAGACGCGGGTATGTTGGGATGTCGACCAAGCTCCTTCCCCATGGAACAAAATGTGAAATTAGATAAACGGGACAAAGAGATACGTGTGGATGCTAGTCGATGCCGAAGGCTCATTGGAAGACTTCTCTACTTACAAGCAACAAGGCCTGACATCACATATTCAGTGAATGTTTTGAGTCAATTTGTTAGTGACCCAAGAGAAAGTCACCTTGAAGCGGCTAACCGTGTCTTGCGTTACCTCAAGGCCACCCTTGGGCAAGGGATTCTCCTAACCAAATACGGTGGGACTAACCTCATAGCTTACTCGGATTCCGACTGGCTTGGTTGCCCCATGACACGACGGTCACGAACTGGGTACTTATTATTACTGGGAGGATCTCCCGTCTCATAGAAGTCAAAGAAACAATTAATTGTTTCTCGATTGTCCGCAGAAGCAGAATACCATGCTATGGCGTCTACTGTAAGCGAAATACTATGGATAAGGTGGTTGCTAAAGGAGCTTGACATGCCTTGTGATGGTCCTACTCAACTATTCTGTGATAATCAAGCTGCTAGGCACATTGCTAACAATCACGTCTTTCATGAAAGGACCAAACATGTCGAAATGGATTGTTATTTCGTCAGAGAACGAGTGGATTCAAAAGATATACAACCCATGCAGATCAACACGAAAGAACAGATTGTAGACGTCCTTACTAAACCATTGGGAACAAAAAATCTTCACACCCTACTTGGCAAGTTGGGCGTCATAAACCTTCACGCGCCAACTTGAGGGGGGAGTAATGGAGGAAATTGGACAGAATCAAGAGCAAGATTAGTGGGATTATTTTCCTTCCTTACATATTGCCTTTCCTTATCCAAATGATTGTTTACCTTATTTTATGCCTTAACATATTTTGCATGTTTTTACATTGACCCATTTTCTTATATAATGGGTCTTTTTTGTAATGTAAATACACATCAATACACACTTTTGAATTCTCTGGCATTATTATAACCAAAAGTTCTTAATTATCATATCAAGTGTTGTTGTCTTATAATCAATCTTCATGATCGTTTTTATGTTCTGATTTCTCTTCAATATTCTATAGAGAGAAAATTCATTTTTGTCTGATTTACGGCTTCTTCATGTCGATGATTCCTCTCGCTCTTTCTATTTCTAGTTACGTTTGTATCAGATTGTCATTTTGATTTTTGAGAATGCGAACTAGTTCATCTATGTTTGTATTCATCAATTTCTTGTTGCATCGTTTAGATTGAACATTTATGATTCGGAATTATAAGATTTGGTTTATCGTTTTCTGGCGATACTAATTTATTTCTTTCTCAACCAAACATGCTAAATAGAACATAAAAAACTTAACAAAAACATAGATAGTACACCATACAGCTAAAGTGGTGCCTTTATAAAGCTAGTGTTATTTCTTTTTATTTTAAAAAAAGAATGACCTACAGCAAAGCTAAGGATACATATTTGGTACTAGTCCATAATTCATATTCATTCAACCATCTGAGACTAGGGTTTGTATATTTTGGAGAGCGCTCGAACGTTAATTGGCGAAATATCATAAATCTCTCCATCCAGAATACGTTTTGCAATGATAAGATTGGTCGCTTCAGTAACATGAAACCACTAACGTACTTTGATCTATCTTCACAAATCATAGCATGTTGCATACATGGAACCATACCACCATGTAACCCAAGCATGCGGCAGCATGCACGATCTGTGATTTCAAAATCTACAAGAAAAAATACCATGTAAGGTAAGAATGTTAGTAAACTATCACCCTTACTTTTGTATATTGTAGATTTGTAAGTTGTAACTCACCATATGATTCATAGTTTTGAACTATATCATCAACAATACGATACACATCCGCATAAACGAATGTCGATCCTTTTAGCGTGTTTGTTAAATCTATAAGAGTTTGGTTCAACTGGTTATTGTATTGTTTCGCTAGGTCTTTTGGAGAAGCTACACATGCTTTTATCGAAAATGGGTTGTGATCCCTTTTCATATGGACAACATCCAATTGGGGGAACATTTGTTACCAAAATCTTCCGAGCGCCCATGTAATAGAGACTCTGTATGCTATTATAATAGTAAAAACAAACTATGAATAAAAGTTCAATTAAAAAATCGAACAGGCAGAGAATTCCACTAGTTACATATATAAAAAAAACAATAGCAGCCAAGTTTTTATTTTAACCCATTTATTGGTTATTCAATTTGATTTTTCTGTGATAACCTGCATTCATTAACTTTTTAAAAAAATATATAGAACTAAATTTTATCCCCCGCATTACGAAGGTTATTTTACATTATTCGTTTTTAATATTTATATATTTATATTTGGATTTTAATTTTATTTATTGTAAAAAGTTAATAATTAATATACTTGAGGTTTGATGATAAAATGGTTTCACAAATAAATGATATGTTATAATCCGGTTTAAAAGATATCTAGGTTTGGTAATACCCATTACCCGTTTATTTTCTTTATTATAAAATTGTTTCTTAATTATAAATAATATTTTTTTAAATAAAATAGGATATTAATTTTTATTATATCATGGCTTGAGAGAATGGTTGTTTTAAATTTTTTGTTTTTTAATATTTATTTTTTGTATTTTAATTTTCTTTATTGTAAGAAAGTTAATAATATATTTGGGGTTTGATGATAAAAGGTTTCATAAATAAATGATATGTTATTACCCGTTTAAAAGCTATCTGGATTTGGTGACCCATGACCCGCTCATATTTTTTTACTATAAAATTGTTTATTAATTATAAATAATATCTTTTTCTTTTTAAATTGGACATTATATTTTAGTATATCTCTATTTTTTTAGGATTTTCATATCAAATAATTGGTAAGATTAAATTTTAATTTAATAAGATGTTATAACACGTTTAAGAGCTATTTGGTTTTGGTAAGACCCATACCCATGAATTTGGGTTAAATCAATGAGACGCCTCCATTTAAAAATCAAACAATCTGATGGCTTCCATAAAGGAGGGAGCAACCACATCGCGACACGTAGTATTTTAGGGGTTTCGTTTATATATATTGGGGAAAGTGAATACGATGCTGTCACACACCTAAGCTTGGATGAAAAACCCTTCAAAGCTACTTAAAGCATGTTTAGGATTGAGTTTGAATACACCTTGAAACTAAAACTCATGATTTCATTACTTCCCAAATTTTCTGAGAATAAAACTGTGTTTTTATAAATGATAAATCTATCCACCAAGGTGCACCGACTTCAGCAAATCTTAAAGTACAATTCATGTTTTTCTTCAATCTCTTTTTTCTTTTCTTTTCTTCTCTGTATAGTTATGTCCTTCTAGACGTATAGTTCATGTTGTTGGAGATATTCCGAAGACTGAACCTCGTGATGAAAATAATTCAAAATATAAATGAAAATTAATTAACAAGCAAAAAGTAAAAAGGTGAAATCGGTGAACTGTGAGCTTTTGTTTTATGAAATTGGAAATTAATTTGAAAAAATAAAAAAGAAGAACATGCCCGTGAGTTTTATTTACAATCTATTTCAGTATGAAAGTCAAGAAATCTATTTCACAGACAATAGGGGAAGTAAATTATTAGTGCTAGTTTTTTAGGGTTCCATTAAAACGACGTAGTTTTGAAGGGTTTTTCGTCTAAGCTTAGGTGTGTGACAGCACCGTATTCACTTTCCCCATATATATTATAGATAAGCGGATGTGTTTAAAATTTTTGGGGCATTTACATATATCTCTTTCTAAATTCTTTTCTTACATAGTTGCCAACCATTATAAATCAATTACATATTTTACTATTTTGAACCACATATATTACATATTTATCTATTTCATTAAAAATAACTAATTAAATTTTCATTTTACGTTTAATAAACTAATAATTGGTTTAGTGAATATGTAAAAACCCTTATTGTAAAAACCCTCATTGATTTAACCCGGTTTTCACCCGTTTATGATTCGAATATTACTTAAACGGGTTATTGTGCTTCTCCTCTCAAACCCTACTCGTCGTTCTTTTTTCTTCTCCACACCTACGACACAAATTTAGTAACAGTAGTCCCCCGTCCACCACCATCGTCGTTCAATTCATTAGAGAAGATGTCACTTTGCTAACAAACAAATGTTGTTTTTAATTGAGCCTCCTTCATATGGCTTGAAAAGAATAGCGGTAAATCAGTTGAAGTTACTTTAGTAATTTAGCTATATGAATTCTAATTCTATTTTCTACTCCATATCCAGTTTTGATTTTAGCCAGAAAACCTTCTTGGCTGATAAGTTGAATACACCACTTGCAGAGTCTAAGGTGCAGCTGCTTATTGAAGCTGTGAGTCTAATTAATACGTGAATGGTGCTTTTTTATTTTATAAATTCTGATCCTAAATGAGCCTTTTTAGTTAAGAATTTGATGAATCAAATGAGGAAACTTTGAAACTTAGCTAAGAATGAAATGGGTCAGTGGGGTCAAAGTTGCCAAAAAATTTTATTACAGTTATATTTTTTTTGAAGTAACAATTTTCTAAAGTGATACATCATATATCCTCCTAATGCCATGTGGCTAGGCCTGTAAACGAAACGAATGTTCCGTGAACCGTTCGGTTGAAAGTTCGTTAATTTATTAAACGAACGCAAATCAATATATGTATCATTCGTTTAGTAATGTTGGTAAGCGTTTGTTTATTTATATTTTGTTATGCTTGTCCGTTTACGTTCATTTATGTCTGTTAGTTTACCTCTGTTTAGGTCTGTTTGTTCACGTTCGTTAGTATATTCTTCTAAAAACTTTTGGCCCATTACAACTAAATTGATCTGACATGACTCCTGAGATCGCCTAAAAAATGATTTAAGGTAGTAAAACTAGGTGGACAAACTGCTGACCTGGTAATTGGCAAAGGGGAATTGGTATTGGATTCTATGGTGACGTTGTGCCAAAAACAGTCAGTAAACTTCGACCATTTTTTATAATCGTTATAGTCGCTCAGTTCGTAAATTTTATGACATGTATAGCTCAGTTCGTCTCTCCAATGTTTAGTTTTCTGTTTAGGTTTTAGGCAAATAAAAATTGGATTTTTTAGGAGTTTAACATACGAATTCATCAAGATGTTAACTAAAAATAACAAAGAAAACTATTAATTATGAAAAAATGGGGCTAAGAACATTTTGTGTTATGTGGCAAGTAACTAGATTTGGAGACCGTTTCTGTTGGTTTTAATGTTTTAACTTTGGATACGTAACCAAGATGTTTAGCAAAATCAATATGTATTGATTTGTTGACTAGATTGGTGGAATTTGAAGATAGACACTTCACTATGGAGCTTACTTTGTTAGTTTGAATTTAAACAAAAAAGTTAGTCGACCCAGTTCACATAAATACAAAATGTACAATATGTTCCAATGGATAAACATGTATTTATAATTGATATTTTTTTAATAATTTCGCCCGTGTGGTTCACGGTCACTAAACTATGATATGCATAAAGTATTCACCAAACATGAAATCCTATTGCAGATTTTTTTAGCATATTCGCCAAATTAAGTTTTTTTTTTTTTTGATGTTTTGAGAAGTAAAGATGTTTTATATCATTTGATAAACTTTCACAGATTGGATTTTTTTTAATATAAATATGTACTATAAACGTTTTTTTTTTGTCAATAATATGGTACGCTTTTAACTAATCATTTATATCTGAGTCATAAACTTTTGTTACTCAAGTTGTCTTTGTATGTTGCTTTGGTTTAGAAAACACAATATTCAGATGCAGTTTCAATTTAATGTCATGCAATAACCCTTTCATTAATGTTTTTATAATTAGTATCTTATATTCATTAAATTTAACTGCATAAATTAATGACTTTTAATCTGTGGTCGTTTTTTCCATTACGACAGATTTATGTAAAATAATTCGTTCATTGGGAAACCAATATTATTACATTTCTTCAAATATAGGTGGGTGGGTTTTAATCATGTTCATGTCTCAACAAACATATTAAAAATTATATATATGTTTAGTTGACGAACCCCCCCCCCCCCTTTCACGTGTTGCACACGAATCAATAACCTAGTATTATTATATACAGTTTACAAAATTTGAAATTGAAATAGACCAAATGATGGAAATTTACTGTTGTGAATAAATAAATAAGCTATAACTAACTAGGGCACTATGTCTAATATCCCATCTTATAGTCACGACTCTGATACCAATCTGTAACACCCCAGCTAAAGCGGAAACGCCTGAGTGTGACGTACAGATTGCTCAAACACACGTGACACTATTAGGTAACCATAATAACATTATTTCATTTAAATCATCATGTAACGCAAGTTTATCAAATAATACAAGTTGTAACAAATAAATAACCAAAATGATAATTTGTTCTTTGAATATCCTATAAGCATGCTATGTGTCTTCTAACTTTCATCCTCGTATCCTTACACCTGTAACATATGTATAAAATAAGTCAGCTATGAACATAGCTGGTGAGATTCCTACAGTTTGATATAATACGTACAAAAACCATACAATTCCATGAAACTTGTGAAATAAGCAAATAAGGGTTCTTTACACTCGATGCAATGGACCTGATTGTAAAGAACAAACGAAGGTCCTTTCCAGTTGGGGCTACCAACGTACTTGGATATGAGGTCCCTTTTCCACTCGATACAAATGAACCTGAGTGCAAAAGGGGGGGGGCGTATGATCATACTTATTGAGGCAACCACTTGAAATCCACGTATATAACAAATAAGCAAGTAAGCACACAAGTTCATGATATGAATTGTAGTTTGTAAGCAAAACCGTAAATCTTGAAATTTGATAGGATACATATGCTACCCCAAAATATGAAAACGTTTAAAAGGGGGTGGTGAGAAACTCACCTCGAAA
>NW_027498542.1:0-143790 GCF_021521415.1 Bidens hawaiensis
TATAAAAAAAATTTCGGACGAAAACAATTAAATCTACAATATTGAGCAAAAAACATGGGACGCCGGGGACTCCCCCCCCCAATCCAAGAAAAAAGCCCGTCCCTTCAATATGCTACGCCTCTGGGTTTGGGTATGTGGTAGACAATAAACGTAGACGAATGAATTTTTCCAGATAGATTCGATATCATGTGTGAATAAGATATAAGAGTGTTATATATGGTGTTTTTTTTTGTTCATAAAGGAATATTGCCAAAATATTGATTTTAACTAAACATAGTTATTAAAATAGCCATCTAATTTGTTAAAGTAACAATTTGGTGTATGAGGACAAAGAATGGCACCTAAAAAGTGACGACGTAGGAGAGGGTTTGTGATGCAGGAGTTTAAGGTTGGCGCAAGAGAGTCTTGTCACTGGCCTATATTGGCGTCATGAGTAGACTATCAACAAAGAAGGTGAAGTGTCGTGCCATATGGCATAGGAGATGGAGTGCTGGCTTTAAGAAGAAAGCCAAAGCCACTAAACCACAATCATGGCGTTCCAGAATTAGACCCTCTTGTAAACTATGTTTTGGTATACAAAGACGATTTATTAGTAAACTCCTTGATGAACACAAGCATGCAACGATTTAGCACTTAAACGAGAACATAACAGACGTGCATTCACACATACATCCCCGATTTTCAAACACAATCATGTATGCGTCAAAATATTACATTTTATATTTGAAAATCAGATTTACTTGTTTTAGTTGGAAAACAAGTTATTATTCTGAAGAGGTAGGTCCCAGCAGAGATCAGTTGGTCCCGCAAGACTCACTTGAACAGGGACGTCTGCGCAAAGGCCATCTGCTCCGCAGGACCCACCATGCTCATAGGATCTTACGCGCAGTACACAAGCTGAACGCGCAGGGAAAGCCTCCCAATGGTGAAGTACCCCGCCTGTTCCCGCAGTTGCGGATACAAGCCATCAGGGAAGGCTACCCGCAGACAGCAGGGCTACACGCACAAGACACTAGCTACTTCAGTAGTCACATGAAGGAATGAGCAAGGCGGGAACAATCCCGCCTAAATGAGCCAGTCTGATTCTGAAAGATCTTTTGTACCATACCTACCAAGGTATGGAAAGGACAGACGATCTGACCAGAACAGCCCATGAGCCAATCGCAGGGTGACAGCTCATCAACAACAGGGCGAGGAGGAGCACCCTCTAGTACTGTTTGTCACTATTAGCCGCTGCCTACTCACCAACCCTTACTGAGGAGCATGCGCGGCCTACAGTTGGTGGAATAGTGTTACTGTTGGCCCTAACCTATTCACCAACCAGCATGGCCTGCGTACAATCCACAGTAAGTAGGACGTGCATAATCTACAGTTGGTGGAATAGTGCAGCCGACTTTGTTACTGTTGGCCGTAACCTACCCACCAACCAGTATGGCCTGTGCATAGTCCACTGTTGGTTGAACAGGAATACTATTCAGCCGGCTGTACCTTCTAGGAAACCTACCTTCGGCTATAAATACTCCAATATCTTGGAATGGTAAGATCATCTGCTATCCAGTTATCTGGCAATCTCTTAATATACACTTATATTCAGAGCAACCTAGTCTGATTCTCACGCCGGAGGGTGGTCACAAGGAGGAACCCCCCCCCTTCTCAGTGACGAGCTTACGGTGTTTGTTTTGCAGGTCTCCTGAAGAACAGCCTTCTCAGCTAGACCTCATCCGTGGGAAACATTACTTAACCCCCAGATTATCTATAATCTGTACCGGGTCACTTAGTGTTTCTTCATTGGCGCCATCCGTGTATAAAAGCTAGAACTACTTTAGTTTTTTCACAATTTCCGAAGAAATGGTTAACGTTACTCCGGTTCAAAGGCCAGTAACCGACCAAGAAACCCCGGTAACAACCCCAGCAACTGGGGGGAACACCGGCGGTTATACAATCCTTACGAACACTACCCCGACTACCCAAGCCGGGGCAAGTGGAGTAAATATTCCATTGGGGTTCTCCGATACCCAACTGGAAAAACGAACGAAGGTTCCTCGCCAAACACTAGATCAAGTGAAGGCGTGGGCCGAAGCACGGCAAAGAGAATTCCAAGCCGAATTGGACGAACGCTTGCGTTCAGTTCAACAGGCCGACGAATTCGCCAGTACTCGCCAACACCTCAATATGAGTAGTGACTGCGGGTACTCAGACGACGAGTTGGAGTCCGACACCGACGCGAACCCTCGCCATAAGGCGAAAGGGAAGCGTAAGGAAACGGACGTCCAACCAAAAAGGAATTTTGGGGAAGCCTTTAAACCAATCGTGGAGAGAAACCCGCGTGACTTTTCCAAAACCTTTAGACCAACTGCTACAAATGCAGGGAAGTCAAAGTTCGCAAGGGACATTGCGGAAGCAATCGCCCCGAGAAGTGCCAAACAAATGTCCAACATTGGCACTTACGATGGTCTATCCGACCCAGACGACCATTTGAACAGGTTCATTGCGGGGGCTACCGTCAGCAACTGGACGGAACCCACGTGGTGCTACATGTTCCAGATGACTCTGGTCGGAGCGGCCAGGGCATGGTTCGATCGTTTACCGATCCACCACATATATGACTGGGCGGACTTTCAGAACAAGTTCAGCCAGCATTTCAGCCAACAGAGGAAGTACACTGAAGAGCAGTGGACGATCCTTAACTGCGTGAGAGAGGAGGATGAATCTCTACTAGACTTCATCACTCGCTTCAACTCCAAAAAGCTTAGTCTCGGCAACATAAGTGAAGATCTGGTTCGCGCCGCCTTCATCCAAGGCGCCGAATACCCAGAACTTATCCGCACATTGACGGGTAAGGATGGTATGCCATCAACTTGGGATGCCATCATGACGGCGGCAAAGCGCTTTGCCGAGACGGAAAAGCAACTGGGAAGAGATCTTCCCCAGAGTACACACCTCTACACGCAGAGGACCAGAGAGAATAATGTCCGGATCGCCCGGCAGAACAAAAAGAGGAGGCTAGGTATTTGGCAGTCAAGGGTAAACTTTGACACCTCATCCAGCTCTCGCCCTCTTGTTGGCGGAAGGGACAACACACACCCCTCAAACCGAAAACACCGGTGGACGCCACTCACGAAGAGCGTCACGGAGATATTTGCCACGGAAAAATTGCCATGGCCTAAAGCCCCAATGATCCGGCAGAAACCTAATGCGGATCAAAGCAAATCCTGTGATTTCCACGGGACAAAGGGTCATGGTACTGAAGAGTGCACATCCTTGAAGGATATTATTGAGACATTTGTCAAGGACGAAAGGCTTGCACATCTTGTGGCATCGATCAGGAAGGGAGGAAGGAATGACAACCGGTACAGAGGTAACGGACGAAAGCCCGTCGATATCAGCATCAACATGGTTCATGGCAAGGTCAGAGGAAGAAAAAGACGGGTGGCAGAACCATGCGCGTGGAAAGAAGCTGAGGTGCGCTTCCCGCGAGTGCCAGGAGGCCCCAGCAAAGAAGGCCCCATCGTCATCAGAAGCCAGCTGGGGCACTACATCACTTCACGCACTCTTGCTGACAACGGCGCTTCGTCGACAGTGATGTACAGACAGTTCTTTGATAAGCTGGATGATGAAGACAAAGAACGCTTGGAAACGGTCTACGCTTCAATGGAAGGGTTTGACGGAAGTACAGAAACACCCCTGGGTATCCTATCTTTCCCCGTTACTCTTACTGATGGGAATCATTCACGCACAGAAGACGTGGATTTTGTCGTAATGAAAAAGCCACATCATACGTACGACATCCTATTCGGAAGAGACGGGATGGCAAGATTCAACGCCGTGGTATCTTCAGTCCATGGCATGATGGGATGGCCAACAGCTGAGGGTGTAGCAATGATCTCTGGCATTCTCCAGGTATGCATTGCATCTGTTTCATCTAAACCCAAACCGAAAAAGGCTAAACCAACCATCACTGAACCAGAAAAATGGGCCTTCAATGGCAAATACCCCGACCAGGCCGTTACCATTGGACCAACAATCGTTGATCCCACCCGCACCTTACTCAAACGCTTACTGCAGAAAAACGCTGACATCTTTGCTTGGGCACCAGCTGACATGACTGGTGTACCCCGAAGTAAGGCGGAGCATAAGCTAAAATGCGATCCGGCTGTCACGCCAATCGTACAAAAGCGCAGAGTAATGGGGCCTGAACAAACTAACGCGTGTAGAACCCAAGTCAAGGAACTCCTTGACGCAGGCATCGTACGCGTTAGTAGATATCAAACATGGGTTGCAAATCCCGTAATGGTACCGAAGAATGACAAACAATGGCGCATGTGCATAGATTTCAAAGATTTGAACAAAGCATGCCCCAAAGATTGTTATCCGTTACCAGAAATTGATCTCAAAGTGGATTCGTTGGCACCATTCCGCCTTAAATGCTTCTTGGATGCGTATAAGGGATACCACCAAATCCACATGGCCATTGATGACCAGGACAAAACCGCATTTCGGACGCCCGATGGCACATTTTGTTATAAAATGATGCCATTCGGACTTAAGAATGCAGGGTCCACGTACCAACGACTAATGGACAAAGAGTTTCATGCCCAAATCGGGAGAAACTTGGAAGTCTACATGGATGATTTGGTCATCAAAAGCCTTGAGCCTGAGGCGATGTTGAAAGACATTGAAGAAACTTTCAACACGCTCCGAAAGGTAAACATGAAGCTCAACCCGAGCAAGTGTTCATTTGGGATGGAAGAAGGGAAGTTCTTGGGAGTCATTGTTACTAAAGATGGCTTTAGAGCGAACCCTGAAAAGGTCGAAGCCATTGTTAAAATGGAATCACCTACCACCATCAAACAGGCTCAGACACTGAATGGACGACTAGTCGCACTTAATCGCTTCTTGGCAAACCATGCAGATAAGTCGTTTCCTTTCGTGTCAACATTAAGAAACTGCTTGAAGAAAACGCACTTCCGCTGGACACCAGAAGCGGAAGCAGCTTTTCAGGAGATTCGGTCACGCCTGATCGAACTCCCAACACTTACAGCACCGCAAGCGGGAGAGGAGTTAATCCTATACCTTTCCGCAACAGATAGAGCAACCGGGGCAGTCCTGCTAGTAGAACGAAAGGGCATCCAGATGCCAATCTATTATGTTAGCCGTGTACTAACAGACGTAGAAACCCGGTACTCTACCCTCGAAAAATTAGTCTTAGCACTTATACATGCTTCACGCAGGTTAAGACGATATTTCCAGGGCCACCCAATCACCATTCTCACCAACTTCAAACTCTCAAACGTCCTAGGCAAACCCGAATTATCGGGACGTCTGGCCAAATGGGCAATTGAATTGGGAGAATATGCAATTAAGTACAAGCCAAGACCAGCCATAAAAGGCCAGGTCCTGGCCGATTTTATTGCAGAAGTCCCCGCTTCGCGGGAGAAAGAGTGCCAGGAGGAGGCTCAACCCTCCCCAGCACAGGACGTCAATGATGTCTGGCGACTCTATACTGATGGAGCAGCCAATAACGAGGGTTCAGGTGCAGGGTTAAAATTAACCGACCCAGCGGGCCAAGAATATACTTACGCTATTCGGCTGGACTTTCCAAGTACGAATAACGAAGCCGAATATGAAGCATTCTTGGCCGGTTTGAGAATTGCGCGTAAGATGGGAGTGAAAAACTTGGAAGCACATGTGGATTCCATGCTGGTGGCCAACCAAATAAATGGAACATACACGGCTGCGAACGACACCATGGCCCTATACCTCGCCCAGGCAAAAACCCTTATGCGTGATTTTAGTGATTGTAAAGTCATACATGTCAAGCGCAGCGAAAACAAATCTGCGGATGCGTTAAGCAAGCTTGCATCACTAGCCTTCACCCACCTGGGAAAGGACATCCGCATTGAACTCCTCGAAGCGCCATCAGTCCCGCACAAGGAAATTTGTGTCATCCAAACCAGTACAGAAACGTGGATGACACCAATAATAAATTACCTTGCAGCAGGAATATTACCAGAGTCAAAAACACAGGCAAGAAAACTACGCTGTAAAGCACTGAATTATCAACTCGTCAATGACATCCTTTACAGACGTAACTTTCTTGGCCCACTCTTGAGATGCGTGGACAACCAAGATGCCAACTACCTCCTAAGGGAAGTACACGAAGGCATCTGTGGGGTACACGCAGGTCCCCGCGCTGTTGTAGCCAAGTTAAACAACGCGGGATACTTTTGGCCAGGGATGCATACGGATGCACTGGCATACATCAGAAAATGCAGGTCTTGCCAGCTTTACGCACCTAACACGCATCGCCCGAAAAACGAACTGGTTCCAGTCACTTCTTCGTGGCCATTTCAGAAGTGGGCCATCGATGTGACAGGCCCATTTCCTACAGCAGCAGGAAATGTTCAGTTCCTAGTGGTAGCTATCGACTACTTCACCAAGTGGATAGAAGCAAAACCTTTAGCCCAAACAACCGCAAAGCATATCAAAAAATTTATTTGGGAATTTATAATTTGTCGTTTTGGACTTCCACAGAATTTGGTGAGCGATAACGGCACCAACTTTGCTGACAAAAAGCTACAACAATGGCTAAAAGAACTTCAAATCACCCACACCTTTACCTCAGTGGCACACCCGCAAGGAAATGGTGAGGTGGAAAGAGCAAATAAAAGCATCGTCGAAGGCATAAAGAAAAGACTCTTGAAACACAGATCCGGCTGGGTGGACGAGCTTCCGCACGTCCTTTGGGCAAACAGAACGTTGAAGAAGGCCAGTACGGGAGAAACCCCGTTCAGCCTCACTTATGGCACTGAAGCCATGGTCCCGGTCGAAATTGGTCTACCCTCACCAAGGGTCTTGAGTCAGCCAGAAGACAATGATGCGGAAAGACGGTTGGATCTTATGCTAACCGAGGAACGCAGAGACTTAGCCGCAGTGCGTGAAGAGAACTACAAACGACAAATGCAAAAGTACTACAACACGCGGGTAAAACTCTGCAACTTCAAGGAAGGAGACTACATACTGCGTAACAACGAGGCTTCGAACCAAGAACGCCCAGGAAAGTTGGCCCCGATCTGGGAAGGGCCATACGTTATCAAACAGGTTCTGGGAAAGGGCGCATACCGGCTCGAAAGGCTCGATGGCACTCCCATCCCAAGAACATGGAATGGAGCTCAATTACGCAAATGTTATATGTAGATCAATTCCAAAACTTGTAAAGAAAAGGCCAAGAGCCACTTCTAATGGAAATGATTCTCCTTTCATAATGTGTTTACCTTTATCCTTATGAACTCCCCACTGGTGCCGGTATTTACCGCATAAATGAGAAGTAAGTCATTACGTGTGGAAGGCGGCAAAACCCGCATAAACACAACGTTAAAAATAAGGGAAACCTACACGCAGGTATGATGTAAGTAAAGTTTAGCCATCTTTGTAAGTGCAAGTGACGGTCTTATCCGCACAATCACAAATAAGGAAGCAAAACTTCAAACTATCATCTACCACGTTCAAAGGTTATCCTAAAAAAAAAAAAAAAAAAAAAAAAAAAAAAAAAAAATACTTAGAAATAAGGATAAGGAAAACCTACACGCAGGTCAGGTATGGGTAAAGTTTAGCCATCCTACTAAGTGCAAGTGACGGTTCAACCCGCACAATCACGAAAGAGGAAGCAAAACTTTAACCCACTATCAACCACGTTCAAAGGTTAACTTATCCTAAATACTTAGAAATTTCGAGGAAAAATGAGGAAAACCTACACGCAGGTCAGATGACGGTTAAAATTTAGCCATCCTACCAAGTGCAAGTGACGGTTCTACCCGCACAATCACGAAGGAGGAAGCAAAACTTTAACCCATCATCAACCACGTTCAACAGGTTAACTTATTCTAAAAAACTTGGAAAATTGCCAACTTAAACTAAGTCATGAGCTTATAAAGCAAGGAATCCAAAGGAAATAACAATCTTATCCGCAAAAAGATTTATATTTCAGTGATATATTACAAGAATGGCCGGGTTACTACCCGCCTGAAAGAGTAAATCTATACAAGTCTATCTTAGCAATGGAAAGGGATCTTCAGGATCAAGCTTCAGGGCCGCTTCCACTTGGACCCGCTCCGTCAGAAGAACGGGGTGGTTCGAGGAACGCTTTGAGGACAGCTAACCCATCATCAGCAGCAGCTACTTCGTCCACCTTTTCCACCACTGGATGCGGGAAGGCGGCGTATTGGTTCAATGCTTGGTCATAAATGGCTTCGGTATCCACATCGAACAAAGGGAAGTTGGAAGGCGGGACACCTTTCTCAACAAACCCTAGACCAAGCAGGAAGCCGGCCTTTTCCCCATCCTCATGAGAAGCGTTGAGGGCTGCGGTCATAGCATCATCGTAAGAGGTCTCTGAAAAGACCCGACGCACAACCTACAAAGAAAAAAAAATACAAGTGTTAGAACCTTTTCTTACAAAAGAAAAGCGTGAAGACAAAGTTAAACATACCTGAGGCAACGCTTCTCGAAGAAGCCATTGGAGGGCAGCTTGAGCTTCGTTATAGGCGCGTTCGGCTTCGCTCTTGTTAAGGTTGGCAAGTAAAACTTCCTTTGCGGCAGCCTCTTCGACGCCCTTAAGCTTCCGCTGGGTCTGGTCAAGCACCCCCCTCTGGTCCAGGATTTCCTGGAGTTTCTTGGCATCTTCCATTGCCAAGGCATCATGAGCGCGTTGGAGAGCCTCTAATTTGCCTTTCAGCTCCTCATTCTCCACACGCAGAGGCTCAGCAACGGCTTCAGCCTGGGCAGCCCTCTCGGTTGCGTTTCGCGCAGTCTCTCTGGCCAGCCGAAGCTGTTCATTCACAGCTTGGGCAGCCTTGGAGCGGGCCTTGAGTCGCGCCTGAACTTCAACCTCGAGGGCCTTGAAGGCCTTCTCCTTGGCGGCGGCAGCTGCCGCCAGCTGTTGGTTCTCCTCCCGAAGAGCCCGCGTTTCAGATACTTCCTTTGCGCGAGCTGCTTTTAACTTGTCGTTTTCACGACAAAGCAGCTCGACGCGCGGCTGCATCCGGGCCTGGAGAACCCGAAGCTCATTGGTTAGCCTACCCTCCTGGTAGCTAACCATGGCTTCCCCCAACGCACCCGGGGGAGCAGCGTGGCGAACCCAGTCCACGCACTCCACAGGTGTGCGAAGGGTTGTTCCTCGGCGTATGTTCCATCGCGGAACATACACTTCATTGGAATCCGTCACTGCAAAAGAAACAAAGGCAGTAAGGAAAAGATGATAAAAAACATAGGGGAAAAAGAAAGGAACCCTACGCACCTGTAGGGTCAATGACAGGCCGATAACCGCCAAACCCATCACCTGAACCTAAAGGAAATCCATCCAACAGGTCAGGCAGACGGGAAGGTGGCAAAAATCGGCGGGAAGCCCTGCGCATACCTGATGGTCCGGCCATTGGTGCCGGTGGCGCGGGCATGGTGGCAGCCGCCGTGGTCGCCGTTGGGGTCGCCGCCGCGGTCGCCGCCTCATCAGCAGCAGCAGTAACCGCCGGCTCCGTGAAGGATGCTGTAAAAATCGCACTCACGGCCGGCGGTGACGTCATCTCGACCGGAACAGTTGGCTCAAATGAATGAGCAACTGGACCAACGGATGCAGGCGCAGGCGCCTGGGTCGACGCCTCAGGAAGGCTGACCGAGCCTACCGTCATTGGCGGGGAGGTATTCCCCTGCGTTTCACCCCGGAATGCGTCAACATCCACGCCTGCACAAAGAAGAAAGTGTTAGATAAATTTAGGAAGTGATAAATCTACAAAGACAACTATGATTGTACTTACGGGTTTTCTTGACCCTGAACATACGGACGGGCGGGGAGGAACCCGATGGAGCCGGCCTCTTGGTACCGGTCACCGTCGTCTTCGTCGGTTCTCCGGAGGTAACGGACGTAGCCTCCGGAGCAGTGGTCTTCTCACCACCGGGCTTCCCCGCCACCTCTTCACTATCTGACTCCGAGTCAGATAGAACCACCGGACCAGCCGTGGAGGCCTTCTCCTTCCCTTTCCCGCCGGCAGCAGCTTTCTTCTTCCGCACCAGTGGAGGAGCATCTGAGGATTCCTCAGAAGAAGACAGGTCAAGAATTCCAACAGCGGGTACAGCATTAAGGGGTTGAGGAAAGAATATCGCCTTACCTGGCCGCCGGTGGCTCAGGATCTTGTGGCCCAGCGGATAGACCTCCACAAACCGATCCGCTGTTTGCTCCAGGATGGGCAACTCGCCCTTGTCCAAAGCGCGAGTACCCATCCGCGCGGGACCGTCGGCTTCCCGCGGAAACAGAAGCGACTCCAAATCATTTCCCTCTGAAAGAAAAGAAACAGTTAGAAGACAAACTTGTATCAAAAAAAGAAAAACAAGACATACCATAGGGAATAGAGTTCAAACCGTATTCGAGGAGGATGGGAACCAGAGATGCATCTTTCCACACCCGGCTCATCCCTAACATGACCATCCCGGACTCCGCAAACCGGTAAACCGGAGATTGGATCCGGGATATCTTCGAAAACCATTCCGCCTCCTGGTAGTTGGGGGCGTGAAGGCTCGGTATCGCTTGGCCATTTTTAAACTTCATGGCAAGGGGGATGGCGCGGGCAGAAATGTAGAAGAATTCCTGCTTCCACGCGCGAAGACTGCGCTCGGTGTCGCAAATCTTCAGACCCTTAATACGGGTCGTCAGGGTGTACCACCCTTGGATGCACCTCCAGGTATAGAAGGTCATCAGGCGGTCCACATGGGGCTCGATGCCCAAAATCCGGCACACCCACTCAAAATGGCGAATCTTGGCGATCGCCATGGGGTGCAGCTCGGTCAAATGGACACCGTGCCTCTCAAGGACACGGTAAACAAATTTTGTCAATGGGAATCTAAGATTCCCATAGACAAAAAATGCAGCATAAACCCCGATCTTGCCACTGGGGGCATCGTACACGGTCTGGTGGGATTCAGGAAACTCAGGCTCGAGATGATCGAGCATGAACTTCCTGACAACATACCGGTACTGATCGCCGGGCAGAGCACACTGGCACTCACCAGCAGTACCCCTGTCGTCAGCTATAGCTTCAGCATCACGAGAGGACATTTTTGCAGAAAGAAGAGTGATTTCGGGAAAATGCTTGCCTGAAAAAGGGGAGTATTTGCCGGAAATCACTAAGAAGAAGAAGAAGAGTGAAAAGTGTGAATTGCAAATAACCCTCTCCCCCTTTATATAGTAATCGCAATTAATGCGGTGAATTTAATGCGGAGGAGAGAGAAATCAAAGGTGCAATGAAACTATGACACGTGGCAAAAAGCAAGCTGGCAACAGCTGCTGAAAGGACGTGTGCCAGTAAATTTCGCGGCCACGCGCCCGAAAAATCATGCCCACGCGCCTGAAAAAGCGACTGGAATGACCATGTTCTGTCACGTCACCATAACTTCCTGCAAGTCCTGACACAGTCAGAAGAAACCGTCACACGACGTTTCAGATGTTTGGACTGTTCTTATCCTCACCAACCTTTCGAATTTCAAAATTCAAAATTCAAAAAGATTCAAAGGTAAGCGGGAAAATACCCCTTACCTTGGCAACCAAGTAACCATAAGACGGATGCGGGTATAGTGTTAAGGCAAACCTTCCACATACCTAGCACCCGCAGGGAATTGAAGCTAAGAATACCCCGGCAACAAAGTAACTATAAGACGGGTGCGGATACAGTGTTAAGGCAAAACCCTTCACGTATCTAGCACCCGCAGGGAACTGACGCCAGGAGTACCTTGAAAGTAAAGTAACCGTAAGACGAGCGCGGGTACAGTGTTAAGGCAAAACCCTTCACATACCTAGCGCCCGGCAGGGAATTGAAACCAGGAAGGATCTTCTGGGCAATGCTTGTGGAAACGGAAATAACATCCCCGCAGAGCGGGAACGTCGAGAAATACATTGTTTGAGGCTCCAGGATGGAATTGGTGGTTTAAACATAATTGATCACTATGTTCAAAACCACTAAAACCTCAAGGAGAATCCACACAAGTGAGACTCAACGCTCCTGACTTGCGAGAAGGTTACATACCTACCCGCATCATACCCAAAGATCAAGCAAAAAAATCGGGAATTTTTGCGAGTGACATTAGGAAACCCGCGGGAAGAATCCCCACGGAGAACCTTAAAACTAGAAACCCCTTTTCAAAACCCCTTGCTCAAAGTCCAAAAGTTCACCTCACTTTATTAAACATTCATGAGAAGAACATTGGACTGGGGGGACTTGAAGAGGTAGGTCCCAGCAGAGATCAGTTGGTCCCGCAAGACTCACCTTGAACAGGGACGTCTGCGCAAAGGCCATCTGCTCCCGCAGGACCCACCATGCTCATAGGATCTTACGCGCAGTACACAAGCTGAACGCGCAGGGAAAGCCTCCCAATGGTGAAGTACCCCGCCTGTTCCCGCAGTTGCGGATACAAGCCATCAGGGAAGGCTACCCGCAGACAGCAGGGCTACACGCACAAGACACTAGCTACTTCAGTAGTCACATGAAGGAATGAGCAAGGCGGGAACAATCCCGCCTAAATGAGCCAGTCTGATTCTGAAAGATCTTTTGTACCATACCTACCAAGGTATGGAAAGGACAGACGATCTGACCAGAACAGCCCATGAGCCAATCGCAGGGTGACAGCTCATCGACAACAGGGCGAGGAGGAGCACCCTCTAGTACTGTTTGTCACTATTAGCCGCTGCCTACTCACCAACCCTTACTGAGGAGCATGCGCGGCCTACAGTTGGTGGAATAGTGTTACTGTTGGCCGTAACCTATTCACCAACCAGCATGGCCTGCGTACAATCCACAGTAAGTAGGACGTGCATAATCTACAGTTGGTGGAATAGTGCAGCCGACTTTGTTACTGTTGGCCGTAACCTACCCACCAACCAGTATGGCCTGTGCATAGTCCACTGTTGGTTGAACAGGAATACTATTCAGCCGGCTGTACCTTCTAGGAAACCTACCTTCGGCTATAAATACTCCAATATCTTGGAATGGTAAGATCATCTGCTATCCAGTTATCTAGCAATCTCTTAATATACACTTATATTCAGAGCAACCTAGTCTGATTCTCACGCCGGAGGGTGGTCACAAGGAGGAACCCCCCCCTTCTCAGTGACGAGCTTACGGTGTTTGTTTTGCAGGTCTCCTGAAGAACAGCCTTCTCAGCTAGACCTCATCCGTGGGAAACATTACTTAACCCCCAGATTATCTATAATCTGACGAGCTTAGTTTGTTATGTATATGTGTTAGTATGTTAGAAAAATATTTTGATTAATATGTATTAATTACGCATCTTTTGACAAGTTATAGCTTCAAAAAGTTAAAGCGGAGCTAAAAAAACAAACAAGAGGCCTAACAAAACATAAAAACTCTACTACAATTTATAGCTTCGAAATTTTTAGTAGCATATTTGTCAAAAATTTTATTATGGTTTTGTAGCAAATTTGTCTCAATTTTAATTAATGTTTAAATTTAATTGTTTGTTTAAGTGATTAATTATTGTTATTACGAGTATTATTAATGAATTTAAATAACTTAAACATACAGCCTTTGTATAAAAGTTGTCGCAATTTTGTAGGAAAATTATAAAAAAAGTTATTGTAGAAAAGTTGTTGAAAATTCTACTACAATTTATAATTGTCGTAAATCTGAAGCAAAAATTGTCAGAAAATTGTCTGTAAGTTAATTTGCCACATTGTTTCTTCTCTCAAAACGATATTGTCGGAAACTTGTCAAAATAGGCAATTTGCCACAATTTTGCTACAAAAACTGCCATGGCAAAACAACCTGTTTTCTAGTAGTGACTATAAATGAAGCAGCCTCTAAAGTCTAAACCATCAATCACCAACAATCGTTAGAACAATAAACATGGCTCAACCCACCATTGGACGGCTTACAGGGCAACGGATGGGTCATTCCACCTTTTGACAGTATACAGGTCCCAATCGAAGCACGACGACAAGGCGGAGTACTAGAACAGATATTGTTGAGCAAGGCTAGGGCACTACCCTACGCCTGCAACTTACAACCATAACCATAGGCCCAATGTTTAATTATCGTAACAATAATAATGATCGACTGCCCAGCTTTTTGTATGCTCATGGAGCGATCGAGTTTCTGGCCTGTTTGTAATAAAACACAACCGTATGCGCATTGTACGTTTGCATATCTAAACCACTTATCTTTTTGCATGATTAACAAGGGATTTGATTTTCATACCGCTATACAGGAAAAAGACAAGAAAAAGTGTGTTGTAAATTGAGGTTTACATTCAAACAATATTAATGGTGTAACTGTAGCCACAACCCCATATGTAAAGCCAAAAATATTCAACAAGAACACTTTAACCGCCGAAACATGACTACCACCAATAACACAGCATGCTAATCTGAATTTTAGTAACGAGAAATCAAATACCTGACATGCGTGGGAAGTTCAACTAAAAGGAAGAAGAAAATTTCCACATCATTAACTTTTAGAATAATCGGAAATTGACATATCCAACATATAAGCAAATAAGCAAGACAGGCTAAAAATGTGTTCAGAGGGGTACAAACTAGACCTTACAAAATTCATCACTTATCATAAAGTGACTACATTTACTACGAGGGGAAAAATTAAAACGCGAAACGAGGACAAAAATAAGAAGTGTGAAAATGTTTGTGACCATTAAAAAACCTCTCAAAAGATATAATAAAAAATCATAACTTCAAATATAAATAAAAACAAAAAAAAATGAAAAAAACTAAAATGTTTCCCCTGTTATTCTCGTTAAAAAACGACGAAAAGACACAATGCCAATAAAAAAGACACGATGAAGAAAATAAATAAAAAACACAACGATAAATAAAAAAAGGCACATGATAAATCGTAAAATATAATACAGTGCCGAACAAAATATAACACAATATTAAGAAAAAAGACAAATGTCAAGGTTAAAAGACGCAATCAATGACGAAAGTAAATAAAAAACACAATGATTTTTCCATTAACATTGTGTCTTTATTTTTTTAAATGAGGAAGACGGTGAAAACATTTTTGTGTTTTTTCTTTTTCTCGTTTTTTAATTAAATTTTGAGTTCGGATTGTTTCTATTAATTCTTATTATTTTTTTTTAGTTTTTTTTTTGGCTAAAACCTCCGCTTCTTTTGAGAAGCATGAGCAGTTTTTTTTTTTTTTGGCTAAAACCACGTGGAGCTCAAAACATTTTTTTTGTTATCCTTTATGGAAGGGGGCATAGTTGGCCCTTCACAATGTCACGTAGCCACTGAGGGCAACAAGCCACCCCCCCAAAACAAATGTTTCCCCTCTATGGTTTGTTGCCTCGAGGGGAAACGTTAGACAATCTTTTTTTAACACAATAAAATAAAAAGTTAATAATATTAAAAAATTTAAAAACTTTAAACACAAACTAATTAAAAAAATACTACAAATATTTTATTAGTCGTTATTATTTTGTTTGTTTCTACAAAGATGTTCAACCAAATTCGATCAAAGACTTTGATGGGTTATCTGTCTTCGTGTTTTTAATAAATTACCAAGATTTTCATCAACGTCTAGTGTTGAGATCGCATCCGGTACATCGTCATACTCGTCTTGACAAATAGCTCTACCCGAGTCCTCCAATATCATATTGTGTAAGATAATGCAAGCATACATTATGCATCTTAACTTATCCTTTTGCTGAATACGAGCCGGTTATTTAGTAATACCCCAACATTTCTTTAATACCCGAATGCCTTTTCGATGTCGTTTCTATCCGACTCGTGTTTTTTATAGGTCCTTAGAACGGATCAAACAACTAAAGTTCTTGGATCAATCTCACTACTAGCTAGCGGAAATCACTAGTAGAGAACCGAGAACTCGGATCTTGTTTGACTGAGTTATTACCTGAAGCAGAAAGGTGAGAGGGAGAGTATAAAGAGGGGTTGGTGAGAGGATTAGATAATTTCTCAAAAGGTTATGATATGCATGGGTATGGTTCCCTATTGATAGGTGAAGCATCCCATGCCCCAGTATGTCATTTACGGCCCAATGGGCTCATCATACATAGCCTCGGGCCCAAACATACATGAAATGAAACTGACAAGCTAACTAAATACATCGTGATTAGATTAAACAAATACAAAAGACTAATAAAAAACGGAACCCTACAATCTTCAGTCGATCTCATATTTGAAGCCTTCATCATTTTCATACAGTTGATTCTCAACAAGGAAGTGTACAAACCTGTTGAACTTCTCAACTATTTGATTAGAGTTGTCTCGACGAACGTCTTTGTTGGTGCATTTTGTGACCGTCGCTATGCAATTCTGACCAGCGGATCGCCACAGGCGAAGTTAGCACAACTTCGCCATAGGCGAAGTTAAGAACAACTTCGCCTACTGGCCCAAGCCCAAGCCCGAGAAGATGTTTTGTCTATATATATGTGTGTCTTGTTTAGGTTTGGTATCCAGTAATTCAGTGAGTTTTGTGTCCAGTTCAAGTAGAGAGAGAACCAACAGAGAGAGAGTGTCGTTAGGGACGACCCGAGGTGGAGCTCACCTCGGGTCGGACGTGTTTCTGTTTATGTTACGGTATGTAACGTGTTTGTTTAATGATTATTATATAAGAATCTGCAGATTTGTTTATCCTGTTCTTGTATTTGTTCGTGTACGTGTTTATGTTCTTCATCTTGTACACCATTAACGAGTCTAGGAGGATTCCGCACTCCTAGACCTCGTGCGGATCTCGTATCGATCGGCGACGTCCCCGGGGCGAAGTTGCGGATAACTTCGCCTCAGGCGAAATTAATCGTCAGGCGAAGTTGCGGATAACTTCGCCGAAACCCTAACTTCGCCTGAACTGAATCGGCGACTGTTAGCATTCCAAACATCCGGAAATCCGATGTTTCGGTAAAATTGACGATGAAGAACTCAATAACACTTGATATTAAGGTTATGTGGACGAAAAGTTTGTCCATGAACACGTTAAACACAAGTTATAAAAGTCGGTTTTGAATCCGACGGACTAAGATCTCGAAGCGGTCGACATAAAGTTTGATAAACAAGAAAAAAACAGCTAACACGATGTACCGATAACACATACCGTGAAACGGTAACTGAAACTGAGAACAAAGAAAGTAATCGAAATCGAAAAGATCAAGTTCGCTGAAATATCGGAGAACAAGTTCGCTGTATATTGTAAATAATGAAAATTTACTGTTTGAAATCCTTATTTAGGGTCAGAGTTGGTCAGGCGAAGTTACGGATAACTTCGCCTAGGCGAAGTTATCCACAAGTTCGCCTGATTCAACAACTTCGCCTATATTTTCATAACCAAACCTTATAATTTTGAACAATTTGAATTAACTCTTTAAAACTTCCCGACATGATCAATTCTCAGTAACCAGTTAAAAAATAATACAACTACAAAACTAAGAAAAACTTATAAAATTTTAACGAATAAGGGATCAAATTTCAGTCTAGTCAGGGACTACCATGTTTTAGAAAAGATCCTAACGGAATCATACTAACTCCGTGACTGTCACATAGATCCGTGTTTAGCTGTATTATGACATAGAGAAACAGGTTGTACACATGTAAATAACTTAAAGTGGTTTTCATCGTTTCTGTGATACGAGTTAAGTTCAATTAAGCTCAAAAATAAGTGGGCAACAACTCAGAGATTTTGATGCCTCCTATCTATTCTCAAAGCGTATTTGGCTTTCCCCAAGTCACCCCGAATTGACTTCGACCCATAGTGTCTGATTAACTTGTAAGTATTCTTTGTCTGCTTCCCGTACTCATTCTTACTCCATGATTGAGAAGTCTCGATATCTTGAACTCTCGAATGTTACAATAACTCATAAGTACTAAATTTTTTTTTTTTTAACAAACATACTTATAGACTTCAGAGTAATAAACAACTGCAAGTCCCGAATCTGGATCACTGCAGTGTCTTGAAACGCCTTCTTCACGGGAATCAGAACACTTACGGGCTCGTGTATGACTGGGTAATCACTTTTCTGCCTATCATGCGGAAAGATATAAACGAAGACATGAAAAACTCTTAAGTAGTTTCCACGTAAAATCAAGTATATTTAGTTTGTATCACATATACTTTTACACACCATTAAGAATTTACCTTGACATACAATGACTGTTCTAATGCATTTTAAGCTTAAGAACTTCACTAGTTAAGCAAACAAAATTAGTATAAACATCATTTTCCAAGGTTGGATCAATTTCCTGTTAAACATAGCAAATGAACTTCTTACGAAGTATTAGACTTGAAAAGTAATTTCATTTCCCAAAAAAATTTTGACTTCAATCTCCCCGATCACGTCAAAGTCTTCAGGTAAACGGCAATCCTGAAGATCCAATGGATCAACTGGACCGACCACATACAAGTATGTGTCCTTCTAACTAAGTATGAACGACTAATTTTCAGCGACCGAAAGAAAACACATCATAACCGCCCCGGTCACTTTCAGTCATCTGGTTAATGGCGACCCTCATTCTCTACAAATAGAAACGAGGACCAAAACATATCCGATGATATGTCCATCAAACTGAGGTAACTGACTAATTTTAAGCAATAGTGACGTTTTTTTTTTTTTTTTTTTTTTTTTTTTTAAATAAACACAAAAAACATGGTTACTCGGGATTGATCATCCCGTTCAGCTCAATTAGGTTTTGAAATCTGGATTTATCAAACGCTTTTGTAAGTAAATCAGCGAAATTTTCTAGCGTATCGACCTTTTCGACCTTAATCAGTTTCTTCTCAGCACAATCCCTTATGAAATGATGACGAATGTCAATATGTTTAGTTTTACTATGTTTCACGGGATTGTTAATTACTGAGATGGCAGCAGTGTTATCAATAAAAATAGGAGTGAGTAAGAAATTCAGACTATAGTCGCGCAATTGTTGCTGAATCCACAAAACCTGAGAGCAGCAGTTGGATGCTGCCATATATTCAGCTTCGCACGTAGAGATTGCGACTGATGTCTGTTTCTTGCACTGCCAGGAAACTAATCTTCCACCGAGAAACTGACATCCTCCTGTTGTCGACTTCCGACTCTGATTGCACCCTCCATAATCAGAATCTGTATAAGCAACCAGTTCCACGTCTCCTCCCTTCGGGTACCACAACCCTAGCTTCGGCTTGCCTTTGAGATACCGCAGAATCCTCTTCACACCCTTCATGTGAGATTCCTTTGGGTTTGCCTGAAAACGAGCACAAAGACAAACAGCAAACATTATATCAGGCCTAGAAGCAGTCAAATACATCAAAGAACCTATTATAGCCCGATACTGAGTTGGGTCCACATCTGCGTCACCGTCTATTTCAGCTCCCAACTTGTGGTTGACGCAAATTGGAGTGTCAAATGGAGAACAGTCCTCCATCTTGAAGCGCTTGAGGACATCATGAACATATTTTGTTTGATGAATGAACATCCCATCCTTCTTTTGATCAACCTGCAATCCTAAAAAGAACGTTAGTTCACCCATAGCACTCATCTCAAATCTTTTCTTCATGACGGCCTCAAATTCCTGACACATGGAGACTCTTGATGCAGCAAATATGATGTCATCCATGTAGACTTGAACTAGCAGGAAGTCACTTCCATCTCTCTTCACAAACAGTGTGCTGTCAATCAAACCCCTTTCAAAACCATTCTCTAGCAAGTAGTCCGATAACGTTGAATACCAGGCACGAGGTGCCTGATGTAATCCATACAGCGCCTTGCTCAACTTGTACACGTGATCAGGAAAGTCTGGGTCAGGAAAACCCGGAGGTTGCTCAACATACACAACCTCATCAACTTTCCCATTGAGGAACGCACTCTTCACGTCCAACTGAAACACTTTCATCTTCTTAAAAGCAGCAAACGCCAAAAACAATCTTATCGCTTCCAACCTGGCCACCGGAGCGAACACTTCATTATAATCTATCCCCTCTTGCTGATTAAAACCTTTAACGACCAGCCTCGCCATGTTTCTTATAATAATCCCCTTTTCATCTCTCTTGCACTTAAACACCCATTTTGTGCCTATCGCATGCACATTCCTTGGTTTTTCAACCAAAGTCCAAACTTCCATCTTCTTAAATTGAGCCAACTCTTCTTGCATGGCCTCGACCCACGAGCTGTCCTTAAGAGCCATTTGATAATTTTTCGGTTCAATCTGGCTAATAAAGCATGAGTACAAACATTCGTTCATTATACCCGTTTCCTTAATGCTTGTATAAACACAGGTGTGCTCATTCAAGCTACTTCTGGTTTGTACACCGGAGGACACATCACCTATAACATTCTCCAAAGGGTGTTCTTTGTGAATTCTCGTGGTCGGAACAGCACCGACATGCAAATTATCTTCTAAATTAGAAGAGAGCTCATCAATGGTTGTTTCTGGCTGAGAGTGAAACGGATTGATAAACTCTTCTTCAGGAGAGACAGCAGGGAACCGATAGAATTTGATGAGGAAGGTTGACAATCATCAAATAGCTGTCTATGAGCCAAATTTTCCTCCTCATCTAGAATCATCTTCGTAGCAACACGTTCTTCTTCTTCTGTACAAAACAAATCAGGTATGTTAAAAGACTTGAAGAGCCTATCATAGTCGAAAATCCCAGGAGGTCCAATGCTCGGTCTTGGCGATCTGTAACTCGTAATGTCGGTGTTACATACCACCTCAACCTTGCCGTTCGTTGTATTAAAGACACGCCTGTTGGGAGTCCCAACTTCATAGCCGACTAAGATTCCTTCATCGGCTGCTTCACCAAACTTTGAATGGGCCTTTAAAATTGAACACGGGGACCCGAAAGCTTCAAGTCCACACAAATTGGGCTTTCTCCCATGCATAAGCTCGTAGCATGTTTTATTAAGTCTTTTTACCGTTAAAACTCTATTCAGTACATAGCAAGCTGTAGAAACAGCTTCAGCCCAGAACACCACCGGAAGCTTCGAATCAGCCAGCATAGTTCTGGCTCCTTCAATTAAAGTTCTATTCTTCCTTTCAGCCACTCCATTCTGTTGCGGAGTATACGGAGCGCTGAATTGGTGTTCAATCCCTCTTGACAGACAGAAGATCTCCATTTCAAAATTTTTAAACTCGGAACCATTGTCACTTCTGATGAACTTCACTCGTTTATCCATAATGTTCTCAACTTTGGTAATCAGATTCTTCACCGTTTGAGCCGTTTCGTCCTTTGATTTCAGGAAGTATACCCACGAGTATCGTGAGTAGTCATCAGTGATCACCAAGCAATAAGTTGTACCACCTAGACTTCTTACATTCACAGGACCGAAGAGATCCATGTGAAGCAGCTCTAGTGTACTGGCAATTGAATTTACTTTCTTGGTGAGATGGGACTTCTTGTGCTGCTTTCCCTTTTTGCACGCAAGACATTTGTCTTCAAAATTGAAACTTTTTAAGGGAACACCCAACACAAGCCCATGTCTGACAATATGGTTCATCTTCCGAAGATGAATGTGCCCCATTCTCCTGTGCCACAGTTCAGATTCCGATTCGCTTGCTTTCGTCAAAAGGCACGATTCTTCCGTTGACATTTCAGTTGAACTTAAATCCATCATATACGTATTTCGATCACGTGGAGCCTTCATTACTATCCACTCCTCTGGTATTTGAAAACCAGGCTTCAACACAATCGCATCAGTCTTCGTGAAGTGTACGGTATAATCTTTATCACAAATCTGCGACACACTCAGCAGATTGTGCTTCAGTTCTTCAACAAAGTTCACATTTTCTAACGTCATCTTCCCGTTAGTTACCGTACCCCTTCCTGTTATTTTGCCTCCACTCTCACCTGCAAAACTGACTCTTGCTCCTTGAACAGGTTTTAAATCTTGTAACAAATCCTTGTTACCAGTCATGTGCCGTGAACAGCCGCTGTCCACAACCCAAAGATTATTGGAAGCCCTGTTCAACTGTTCCTGCACAAACAAAAGAGATTATTAAAATTTGGGGACCCAAGACCTCTTGGTCTTGGGTCGATTAACCTTCTTAACAGAACTCACACACCTTGGCTGACCAAAGTTAGCATTAGAAAAATTTCCACGAGTCCTAACAGGATACCTCCTTGGAGACTAATAGTGAGGCCAACCAAACCGACGTACATTAAGAGAATCAAAAGAATTATAGCATTTGGTTTGGTTATTAGTAGTGTAAAAATGAGATGTGTTTCTTTGAAAACCTGTATTATCTCTCAAATTTGAATGGTTTTCATTTTTAACATTTAAACGATTACCAAAAACCTTAGTCTCAGTTTTCGAGGTCTCACCTCTCTTAAACGCTGCTTCAGAGGGCAATCAGCAACAAGGTGCCCTGTTTGATTACATCTAAAACAACACCTATGTTCAGCTTTCTTTTCAGCAGATGTTTTAGATGTGGAAGCAGTATTACCAACCGTACGTCTCACATAAGGTGGGACATATGGGTTGAGTGGAGTACTCCTTTTAGTTGATTTAACTTTTTCTCCACTAGTGGGTAATACTTCCTTCTCTTTTGTCTTACCCGACTCGGATGACTTATCCGAATCAGATGAGACTGGACTTGAAATAGAAATTTTAACTTTTGAGACAGGCGAACTTGTTTCGCCTTTACTAATTTCCGGTACTTTACCAGTTTCCTTAGCAGGACCTGTCTGATCAGCTACAAAATTAACAGATTCATGAACACTAGGATTGAAAGTATAATTATGGTTATAAGGTGGTGGAACCTCATGGTAACCAATTCCTCCCCTCTTAGGTGAGGAACCTTGATCACTAACGAGGTGATCAAGAATAGCAGAGGAATTCCGGAATTGCTCCAGTTTCCTATTTAGTTCCACCACTTTTACCTGGTGATCAGCAATCTGTTTTTCTTTCTCAGGGATTAACTTGGTTTTCTCTTCTAAAACCTCGTAGCTTAGATCGATCACATCAATTTTCTCAGCTAATTTTGTTTTTAAACTTTTAACGTCTTTTTCACAAGCTTTAATTTTTATTTTATAATTATTTTCTCTTGTCTTTGTGAAGTGATGATCTTCTTTCAAGGTTTTAAATTCGGCATCCAACTTAACATACTGATCAGTAATTGTAGCAAGCTGTTCAGACAAGTTCTCACATTTAGTACATATAGGTTTAGTACATACCTCGGAGTTCTGGTCATTAGCCATGAAAGCTTTTTCATTTTCAGCAGCTTTCATACATTCTTCAGCTGCAACCTTCGCCATGTGTGCCTGCTCAAAGAGTTCTCCAGAGAACATGTTCCAGTTGTATTCACCAGCATCAGACATCATGGCATTATTCCCATTGTTATTTCCACTTTGCTGTGTAGTCCTCCCCTGACTACGTTCTACACGTGCATTAGTGCACTCCTTTGCAAAGTGTCCATTTTGTTGACAATTGTAACACCTCACCCTTGACTTATCAAATCCTGGCTTTCCACCTATGAACTTTCTGCCAGTCTTCTTCATGAAACGCTTCACTCTTCTGACTATCATCGCCATCTGCCACTGCAGATCCATCTCCTCCAGATCATCAGGATCGATCTGGTCATAGTCTTCTTCCAAAGCAGCAGGGTCCACAATCTTCCCTTGTATGTAGTTCTCGTAAGAAGCAATAAAAGATGCATAGAGTGCAAACTGCTCTTCAGCAGATTTGACACTCATTGGCATCTTAGAGTAGTTATTGCTTGAAGCACTGGGAGAGAAACTACTCTTGGATGCTTGAGGTTTCGAAGCACTTGATCCTCCAGCAACAAAGCAAACATCACCGTTCATGTTTACTGACACATTTCCTTCATGAGAAGAGTTAGAACCTGACTCTCCTTTGGAGTAGTAAGCAGCAGATTCAGACTTCGAACTTGAGCCTGAGTTAACTTTGGCACCATACATACCAGGGTCTTGAACCTGATCCGTTGGTGTCTCTTTACGAACCATATTAAGCTCAAAGGTTCTGAGCTTGTTTACTGCTGTCTCCAAGTCATAATCAGGAAAGTCTTTGTCTTCCCTCATTAGAACAGTGTACATTTCCCACTTCGGTGGGAGAGCATCGAGAAGCTTCTCAACTATTTCCTCCTCTCTGTAAGCAATAGAATAGTTGTTCAGCTCTGTCATTAGATGATAATATCGGGTGATAATATCATCGAGCGATTCGTTCTTCAAATACTTGAAGACAGAGAATTGAGTCTTTAACAGCTTAATCTTCGAGGCACGAATACCCACGTTCCCTTCGAATCTATTCTCAAGAGCATCCCAAAGCTCTCGTGCAGAAGTGTACTTCCTGAATGTATGGAGAATCTCTTGAGGAAGAGCCATAGTAATTGCAGCATGGGCCTTGCTCTCGGCCTCATACATCTTTTTCTCTTCTTCCTCCATCTTGCTGTACTTCTTTACCACATCCCGACCTTCGTATTCCATTGTCGGTGGAATATATCCATCCTGGATGCACACCCACATCTTTGCATCCTGGTATTTAATATACTGAATGAACCTATCCTTCCACGCCACAAAGTCGGTTCCTTTCATCAACCTTGGGGCCTTAGTAGCCGACCCCGCTTCAACTTCCATTTTGACTAACTCTGAGATGTTAATCGGCGACATCTTCTCGAAAACAAGAAAAACCCGAAAAAAACAAAAATTCTTCCAAACAGTACTATAGGCGAAGTTAAGGATAACTTCGCTTAAGTGTTAACTTCACTGGAAAATCCTTAAATTCGAGTGACTTGGCGAAGTTGAGAATAACTTCGCTTAAGGTAAGCGAACTTAGGAGGTAAGCGAAGTTGAGGTTAACTTCGCTTAGGCGAACTTATGAGGTAGGCGAAGTTGTGGTTAACTTCGCTCAACCTTATATCTTCGCCGAAACCCTACTTCCAGCGTCGGCAACTTCACCTGAAGAACAACAACTTCGCCCGAAGAACACTGAAAATATTCAGATCTGTTTTCGACGATTTAGCAGTTTCCGGTCGGTGTGACGGCTTGAATATGACTGTATAAGGTGAGTATAACACAATATCAACGAAAACGCGTCCCGCGAATAGGTCAAACGAGACGTTTTCTACACCCGCGTTAAATCCCGAACCACACAATCGAGCCAAAGCTCTGATACCAATTGTAGGTTCCTGGACGGATCTTACACGGGATATCGCTATCTACGTAGGTGCGGAATCCCTGCGTAGGTAGTTATGAGCGTAGAATACGTAAAACAATCACACGCGATACAAACGAACACGTTATATAATATAACTTGAAACACGTCTATTACAGACTCTATCTCTCGTCTATAGACTTACTGAATTACACGTGATTAACCAAAAACTATTTTTCTTAACCGTAAACCCGTAGGCTATATAAATACACGACAACTTCGCCTCAGGCGAAGTTGTCAGTAACTTCGCTCGTTGAACAAGTTCGCGTAGGCGAACTTGTCGACAACTTCGCTTGTTCAACAAGTTCGCCTAAGCGAACTTGTTGACAACTTCGCTTGCATACATAAACATAAACTTAAACATAATTACATTACAGACTCGATTACAAACGCTAGACTATGAACTACTGACATTTATGTACCAACAGTCTTCAACCGTGCCTAAGGGGGAGTTATATAATTTCAACAAATCTTCTATGCTGAGTGCAGCCAGCTCATGCTCGTCAAAAGAAATGGAGGAATGCATCCCAGAAACATAATAAGAAATGGAGACCAAAAAAAAAACTGATCAAATTAGGGTAAGACTTGCCCTTGTTGAGTTTGAAATTAGGGTACTCTTTCTTCCATTCCTTACTCAACAATCTCATGAACCAACCTCTTAGCTCCTTATCATCTGCACCTGGACCAACAAATCGTCTAAAATAATTCATGTCCAGCTCAAACAATGTGTGCGTATACGTGTAGTACATGTAAGTAAAGTCCACATTGGCACGTCAGATCGCCCAAGTCTTGCTGGACGGGTGTCACTTGCAGTAAAGGATTGGGGAGTCATCGTGATACGGATAAAGACGGTCCCTGAGACTTGCAACCCTTTTGATGTAGTGACGTTTCTTCATTCTTCTCCTTGACTATTGAGAAGAATCACCACCAGTTGCAGGAAGAGCCATCACTGTTGCTGGCCCTTGAGTTTGATCCTCTTGCTCATCACGAACCGGAGTGTCCGGGTTCGGTGAGTAGTTGATATCATCGTCATCAAATTAATTTTCAGCATGCTCCACGACTTCTTGAACGGGAGACTCGGTACCTGCAATTTTATCAATATTATAATCAGAGGAGATCTCAGCCTCCAATGCAACATCTAGCTCTCGAACTTTTCTTGCGGGATCTTCAGACACATCCCTTGGCGAGTCCTCCTGTTGTTGACTCGCTTGATTTCCACCACTAACACCACCACCACCACCACCATCATCGTCACCATTACCACTATCATCACGCAGTTCATCATAACTGTCATGAGGATCATCATCCTCATCATTATCATCTTCACCCTCATCATCACCTTCAACATCATCATTAGAGTCATCATCATCAGATTTATCACCATCATCGTCATCACCCCGTTTTCCCCAACAATTGGAGCAATTACTTGTGGGACTGAGGTAGCGACAACAAGTGCAGTTGTAAAAACATTTGACTGGTGCTTGCAGCAGTAGTACCAACAACCGTCGTGCTTATAACCACTCCAACAACCGTCACTAGTTCATCATCAGCATCAGCAACACGGCTACCACTAGCACCATGCTTGGTAGATCTAACAACAATCCCATCTAGACTGCTTTGATCCCCAACACGGCTAGCATCAGCAACAAGATTAGCAAGAGCAGATCGTTTCTTCTTGCTTTGCCCCGCCCCTTGCTCCGCAACCTGTACCCATCCTCTAATGTCTTCATCAGTCGATCTCTCAGATTCTCAAGATCATAATCGGTAATTCAAAGTGCAAACCAATAGAATCGAATATAAATGAATCGAATAAAGGTTAAAATGAATCTAATCTAGTTTAGTTTGAATCTAATTGAATCTGGAGATTCGATTCGATTAAAATAAGTTAGATTGGATTGATATTTTAGTTATCCGATTAGATTTGTGTTATAATCAATTCGAATCCTTTCTATTCATTAAATTTTGATTTTGTCCAACTTTCAACAAATCGAATCGAGTTTCAAACTGATCGAATCAAGTTTGGAATTCGATGCGAATGGTTTTGAATTTGATTCGATTGGAATCAAATTCGATTCGAATGGTTTGTTTTCAATAATATTCGTTTCCTTTTGCCTTAGAGAATTTTCCAGTAAGCATATTTGATTCGATTCGAATTTGAATTCGATTCGATTCAAATTGAACTCGTATCAAATGTCACACTTTGTCCAACTCTTCTATTTTCCTTTTATCTGGGTTCTTCCAATCCCGTTGAAAGTTCCTGGGAAGCTTCTTCACATATATGAACTTTATACAAAGGTCAATTAGACCTAAACATGTATGAAAAAGACCTAAAAACTAAAAACTGTACAAACTAAGATAAAAAATCAATTGCATCAACCCAGATGTTCATCATGATAGCGATGATAAGATTGCATCATCCTTATGACCAAAGAACAACATATAAACCCTTTTGATTCAAGAACAGTTCCGACGGGAACAGTTCCGACGGGAACAGTTGAAGAACAAGGTTAAAATCAAACAAGATTTAACCATAAAATATGGATTACCGAAGGTGAAGGGTCCATCTGTGATAACTTTCAAGTGTAAACAATGAAAATTTGAACGGATTTGTTGGTGTTATAGGGTTTGAAGAATAAAGGCGGTGTTTGAAGATAAGGTAGAGAGAGAAAGTCTTTGAAAGAGTTTGGAGGAAAAGTGAAAGTGATAAGTGAAAGATATTTTGTTGTGGTGGTTTACTTTCAAAGTTAACTCCTATTTTGGTGTTGCCTTATTTTGAGGAAGTCTTTAAATTTGAATGTGATGCTTCCATGGTTCGTATTGGAGCAAGTTTATCTCAAAGCGGGGGGCTGATTTCCTATTCTAAAGAGAAGCCTAATGATGCCAAAAAAAACGATATTCCACGTACGATAAATAGTTTTATGCTTTGATATTAGCCCTCTGGCACTGGCTGCATTTCCTTGTTTATACGGAGTTTATTCTTCAATAAAACAACGAGGCATTAAAGTATATTGAAGGTCAACAAGAATTAGAGCACTGTTATGTGAAGTGGGTCGAGTTCCTTCAAGCCTTCACGTTTGCCAAGTAGTTTGAATAAGGTTGTCGATGCCCTATCCCAGAAACATCTTCTTTTAAATTTCATTAGTCCACGTGTAATCGGCCTGGATTCGGTTGAAGATGATTGCATTGATGACCCGGATTTTGGAGATATATTTATTAAATCTTAGAATTAGTTGTTGGTCCATTTCATTTGGTTACTGGATTTCTATATAAGGGAAATTATAGATTCAACACTTTTTAAACTTTGGCGGGTTATTGACTTTTGGATCCATGAAAAATACTTTGATATCATCTGTAAATGATAATGGCATTTGTGAGAGTGTTGATGTTGACACTTCTCAAAATACTTTAAATAAAAATGACGGTTTTGTTCAGATAGTGATTGTGAAACTATTAATGATGAAACTCTCGTTAAAAGTAATTTGAATATTAATGTGGTTGATGAAACGTCATCAATAGATTGTAAAGTTGAGGGTGATTTTAATAAAAGAAAAGTTTTTCAAAACGAAAAGGAAAGTACTTCGAGTAAATATATTCCACATAAAAAAACTCTCTCTAAAACTACTAATCATTGGAAAAGTACTCAAATGTACAATCACTTTGATAACAACTACTATGATGCTCATCAACAAAATTATGTTGATTCATTTTGCACAAATCCTTTTGATGATAGAGGTTATAGATCATATATCTTTCATGTAACTTTCCAAGCATCACCTTTCCCATCACATCACGTATATCATAATTCTGATGAGTTCTATATGGTCTCTAAAAGAAAATGTTGTTATGTGTGTGGTAACCCATCTCACTTTGCAAAACATTGCAAGAATTGACATAAACAACAAAAGGAAATTAACAATCAGTTTAATCTGTCCCGTTCTAAAGCTACACCCAACTCAAAGACAAGGACTGACCGATCTGAAAGTTTTGCCAGTGAAATGGACGAGAGATCCAAATACAGTGTGAAAACCAAAAAACCTTTTTGATAACCAAAATGAAAGATAAAAAAAGGGTTCTAAGATTGAGAGGTCAAGAACCCACCAAAAAGAAATGAGAAAAGAAGTCCAAATGGTTGAAATATTAGAGAATTTTGTTTAAAAACCAAGAAGAAGACGGTCCAAAAGATCTTCTAAAAACAGGAAACATAGCTCTGTATGGATTCCTATGGATTGTTCTTCTTATTCTGACTCACCTCAAAGCTTCATTTTTCATGAAAATAAGCTAAAATTTGGTGATTTCTTGGTTGATCTTCCTGAGACAACCAATTCTCGGAAACCCATGTCTAATTAATTTCTAATGTGTGTGGGGCTAGTATAAAAGGTCTGTCAACAGTATTTGGTACATAGAAAGTGGTTGCACCCGACAAATGACTGGAGTCGAGTCCTTGCGGTGTGAAGTTCAACCATTTGATGGCGGACACATTTCGTTTGCTGGTGATATGGGAGAAAATAATACCAAGAAAATAAAAGTATCAAACGGGATCTTAACGTTTGATGATGTCAATCTGGTGGAACAACTCAACCACAATCTGTTTAGTGTCTCAAAAATCTGTAATCGACAGTACTCTACATTATTCATTGAAAATGAATGTTTGATCTTAAACCAGGTTTCAAAGTCCTAGAGGAATGGATTTTAATGCGTACTCTGAGGTACAATGATGATTACATATTGGACACGAATAGTTCATACTGACGTAGACTGCTTCGTGTTTACATTCTAAGCCTCATAGAACGATTCATCACTGTGGCATAGACGTCTTGGCCATGTAAACTTTTAGAATTTAAACAAACTGGTCAAAGGTGAGCATGTGAGGGGATTTCCTATCAAAACTTTCTCTTGCATTGAAAAATGTCTTTCGTGCTCTAAATGCAAGCAGCACAAGCTCCCTCACAGGCCCAAGATAGTCACTTCCATAGAATCCATTCTTCAACTGTTACGTATGAATTTATTTGGTCCAACTAAAACAAGTAAATCTGATTTTCAAATATAAAATGTATTATTTTGACGCATACATGATTGTGTTTGAAATCGGGGATGTATGTGTGAATGCACGTCTGTTATGTTCTAGTTTAAGACTCGTTTAAGTGCTAAATCGTTGCATGCTTGTGTTCATCAAGGAGTTTACTAATAAATCGTCTTTGTATACCAAAACATAGTTTACAAGAGGGTCTAATTCTGGAACGCCATGATTGTGGTTTAGTGGGCTTTGGCTTTCTTCTTAAAGCCAGCACTCCATCTCCTATGCCATATGGCACGACACTTCACCTTCTTTGTTGATAGTCTACTCATGCGCCAAAAGTGAAAATACAATACCTAAAACAAAAGTGAAATTAAATATTTTCCATTTTACTCATTATTTGAACAAGGTAATAATAACATATACAAAATTAATAGCAAACCAGCTAGCTGTAGCATGCACGCATATTCAATTCCACTTGTTGCATATTTCATAGTGACATACATTCAATTTCACTTGTTGCATATTTCATAGTGACATACAAGTAATCGTTACGTGCTTTCCATGCAAAACACTTGTTGCATTATTTAATCAATCAATACATCATATCTAGTAAAGTCACACCAATTACGAAGCTATAAATAAGGTCTATTGAGGGTAGAATGTAAGCAAATTGTACCATTATCACAAGGGACAGAGATGTGACTTCCAGAGAGACACGCAGCTCTAAAAAACATATGAATGAGGAAATATAAGAGGAAATCAAAGTTTAACAATAATATAATTAATAATAGCACGAATATATATAATTATATTAACAAAGAAGGTGAAGTGTCGTGCCATATGGCATAGGAGATGGAGTGCTGGCTTTAAGAAGAAAGCCAAAGCCCACTAAACCACAATCATGGCGTTCCAGAATTAGACCCTCTTGTAAACTATGTTTTGGTATACAAAGACGATTTATTAGTAAACTCCTTGATGAACACAAGCATGCAACGATTTAGCACTTAAACGAGTCTTAAACTAGAACATAACAGACGTGCATTCACACATACATCCCCGATTTCAAACACAATCATGTATGCGTCAAAATATTACATTTTATATTTGAAAATCAGATTTACTTGTTTTAGTTGGAAAACAAGTTATTATTCTTATAACTGAAAATATATGATAAATGATATCTTTTGATAAACTATATGCGTACGTGTCGAAAAATGTGAAATCAATTGCTTAGCAAGGTTGTTCGGTTGTTAATTGGCTATGTTAATTAAGAAACTAACATCTTAGGATTTGCCGACACGTTTGATGAAGAATTAAATAACCGGGATATGCATTTTATTTTCTTAATATTTTTTGCAATTGCCTACACCTGCATGCATCTAAGATAATAACACGTGACTTACCAAAGAAAACAACTAAGCTGCCTAAAAGACTTGGACTAAATTAGGAAACTTCAACCGATACATGTGACTTATTCAAATGAATTCCACGCAATGTTGTAAAAACCGGTTAGACTACATGTACAAGGTTGTACCGTGCGATTCAGCCAAGTTGACCAGCTATCCATATAATTCTTTAAGAAATTACAATTCGATCTACTCAGAAAATAATTCAAAAGCGCACGGTTCGTTGGTATAGGAAATACTAGTGATTGATTCGATTGTATAGGAAGGGCCACTAAGTTAAAAACTTCTAATTGGAGGTATCTATAATATGGGCCGATAAAAGTCTTTAGTCTAAAGTCTAAGCAATAAAATTGAAAATTGATGTTAGGTTTAAACCGGTACGATAGCATAAACCGGCATTACTGACAAGACCGGTGGTTAAAATTACAAACCATTCACCCGATTTACCATAATTGTAGCAGCCACTTGGCCAGAATCTCGTATCACTCATTTAAATTCCATGTTCTACAGGTAATCCGTTGACAAAGGTTTTGTCGGTCTCCATCGCTAAATTTTGTCAATAATCCATCAGAAAGAAAATTTCTGTCGTCCATTATACCAACAGAGCCTTACCGGACAAAAGATGCTCATCTATCATGACTTTCAACTTGCGAGGGAAGAATCCATCAATAAATTAAGGCCATATTTTCCTCTGATGCACAGAAACGGCATTTAGCCGCCGTACCCCGTCCCGGAAACGCCTACGAGGACGTTTCTTGACCGTTTTGAAAAGTCAAAGGGTGTTTCCTAAACGAACCCGTTAGATGGGGACGGTCAACAAACGATTCCGAGACGTTTCTACAGCCAATAGCATGATGGAGCGGCCACATAGTATATTCCGGTGAAGATTCCGGCACGGGAAAAGCCATGAAGAAGAAGGAAGAAGAAGAAAGTGGCTGATTGATATTGTGTTTGTTTTTGCTGTACCCGTTTCTTAATTTTTTGATTTTCGTCATTTCCAGTTCTCGTGCCCGTACAAGTTCCCGTGCAACATAGCTATTTTCTATTCATTATATTATTTAATCTATCGATCTCTAAATCCTTTTTAAAATTGATCTTTACCTTTCCCATGCAAGAAATTATTTTGAACTATAGGATGCATGCACAAAGACGAAAATATACACATGGGCACAGGGTTGTTTGTTTTATTACAAGCTTCATATTGATCACAAGCTTATGGCGATCGGCGATTATTATTCTTAAGATATATAGGATAAGACTGAGATACATGCATGCTTCATCTTGGTTAAACCCCTGGGACAGCAAGTCGGCAGTCATGGAGTTTTAATCCGCAGTCGCTTGGAAGCTTATAAGCCTTACTTGCAATTTCTGAAACCATATGTAATCCACCTTTTTGTTGCCAGGCTTTGCTAAACACCTGCTGGATCGCATCACACTGGCACTGCTCAAACACTTGCTTTAGCTGGCTACAACACTGCTGGAGGTGTTGCTCTTGATGATGCTTGAATGGTCTCACCGCCATCTTATCGAAAATGATCCCCTGAGTGAGGTGCATCTTACAATGATTCAGTTGCTCGATTGGGATCTGGCTGCTTGTGGGGTTGTCCAGGCCGTCAACCAACCCCTGCCCGTTGTCCAGGCCGAAGCCGTCTGTATAACCCCTTCCATTGTCCAGGCCATTGTTTGGCCACGTCCATTTGTTGCCTTCTATGATAGTGGTGACGATGGTGGTTTTGTAGGCAGACACTACAGAAAATGCTATGATGGCCATGAAGGTGAGTGCAAAAAATGCATGTTTTGCCATTGTTGTAACACAATCCTTGACGGTGGTTGATGGTTCCTAGTGGCTGAGGTGGTTGTTTAATTTATAATAGCAGTATCGATTGGCATGGGAAGTACGTGGAGAATACTCAGGATGATACTTGTCATGCATATGTCTAAAGTCTTAGTATCTGCCGACACGTTTGATGAATAATGAAGCAACTGGAATATGCCTTTTTGTTTTTGTTTTCGCATACATTTGATAATAATTAACAAAGGAAGATACTCGTCACGCATTTGTTTTATTATTATTATTATTATTATTATTATTATTTTGGCTTCTGTGATCCGTTCACATATACAATTTGTAATGCATATTTATATGAATTCATGTGTAAATTTTATATATATCAAATATCACGGCTTCCCATTACTAACTACTGTTAAGTTCATGCTACTTAATTTTTATATTAATAAAAACATGTATTATGGCCCATTATAATGACACAAATAAAAAAATAAATCAAAAAAAAATGTTGAAAATATTTCCTTTGGCCGAGAAACAAAACCCGGGCCAACCCAAGTAAACACCAACTACCAACAATAACAAAGCCAACGGACCAGAAGTAAATTTATTAAAACTTTAGCACAAATATTCAATACATATATATGAAAATTTTAAACCTATTTTATATTTTGTGACATCAACTTTTTCACTGCATAGATAATTTGACATTTTTGAACTTGTTGCACCGTTAATATAAACCAATATAAAATCAATAGCCAGCTGTAGCTTGCATGCAAGTTGAATTCCACTTGTTGCACATATCAACATTACAAGTACCGATAATTAATTAATTAATTAATTAATTATTAATCCATCCTCGTTCTCCACGTGGTTTCCATGCAACTCTACTCACTACTAGAAAATGGATATTGTTACGAGTTTTTACAAAACTCAAAATTTTTAACAAATTTTCCACAATTTTTCGGCAATTATCAAAATCAAAAAAAGTATTAAAATTTTATACAAGTTTCCTGCAACATAGCGGCGTCAAGCAGCGTTGTCAAAAATATAATCTGTGCTTATTGAGAGTGGATGATTAAGTAGATATAAAATGTTACTAGTACAAATATGAAAATAAGGAACAAATAAGCAACTTATGTATTACTATTTAACTTATATTTGTAGAGAATGTTATGTTTATATGCCGGTGGGGTGCAAATGAGCCGAGCTACTCGCGAGCGGCTCGTTAAAAGCTCGATTTAGCCGAGCTTAATCGAGTCTGAGCCTAAAAATAAGCTCGTTTAATAAATGAACCGGGCCCGAGCTTCACTTATCGAGCTCGAGCCGGCTCGCGAGCCTAATTGAACCTGCCAAATATCTAATTTTTTTAAAATATATATATAATAGTTATTAATTAATATATATAATGTCATGAAAAAATAATTAAAAATAACTAAATAATATATATAAACTAATTATAATTATAAAAAAATAATAATTGATAAATAGTACACAAGCCGAGCTCGAGCTTCAAAATCCATTCACGAGTCGAGCTCGAGCTTTGAAAATAGAGCTCGAATAGAGCCAAACTCGAGTTCTATATAAGTTAAACGAGCCGAGCATAGCCTAGTCAAGCTCAGGCTCGGCTCAGCTCGTTTGCATGGCGTAACAGAAATGCATGCAACAAAAGAAGAAAATAAATGTGTTTGTATTTAACTTAAATCACGTTGTAGAACATATGTATGTGTGCACATTGTTCTTTTATTATTATTATTGTTTAGGCATTTTTGTAGCCGGGTTAGTTGGACCGGTTTTGGAAGTCATTCTTTTCATGTTGCATTGCATGGTTCTTTAGGAATTGCTTGTTGGGCTTGTCGGACTGGTTTGGAAAATATTTTTTCATGTTGCATTCCGGATGTGTGTACATTTGTTGATTATTATAGGTTTAGACATTAGAAATAATATGTTAGATCAAACAGTTAGGTTATATGTGTGGATTAGGGGTGCAAACGAGCCGAGCTGCTCGCGAGCTACTCGGGATCGGCTCGTTAAAAAGCTCGAACGAGCCAAGCTTAATCGAGCCCGAGCCCGAGCTCAAGCCTAAAAGTAAGCTCGTTTAATAAACGAGCCCGAGCCCGAGCTTCGCCTATCGAGCTCGAGCCGGCTCCGAGCCTAAACGAGCCTGCCATTTATATAATTTTTTAAAATATATTTTTAATAATTATTAATTAATATATATATATATATACATATATATATATATATATATTGTTATAAAAAATAAATAAAAATAACTAAATAATATATATATATATATATATTATTTTATACTAAAAATTATAATAGGAAATAATATATAAAAATAATTATATTATTTAAAAAATAACTAATAAATGGTAAACGAGCTGAGCCCGAGCCGAGCTCGAGCTTGAAAATCTACTCACGAGCCGAGCTCGAGCTTTGGAAATAGAGCTCGAAATGAGCCGAGCTCGAGCCTAGTCGAGCTCGGGCTCGGCTCGGCTCGTTTGCACCCCTAGTGTGAATGCAATTAGGGTGAAAACGAGCCGAGCTACCCACGAGCTACTCGAGACCGGCTTGTGAAAAAGCTTGATTAAGTTGAGCTTAAACGACCCCTAGCTGCAATAAATATGACTAACTTTTCATTAAAATTTTAATCATAAGAGCTTAGTTTGTTATGTATATGTGTTAGTATGTTAGAAAAATATTTTGATTAATATGTATTAATTACGCATCTTTTGACAAGTTATAGCTTCAAAAAGTTAAAGCGGAGCTAAAAAAACAAACAAGAGGCCTAACAAAACATAAAAACTCTACTACAATTTATAGCTTCGAAATTTTTAGTAGCATATTTGTCAAAAATTTTATTATGGTTTTGTAGCAAATTTGTCTCAATTTTAATTAATGTTTAAATTTAATTGTTTGTTTAAGTGATTAATTATTGTTATTACGAGTATTATTAATGAATTTAAATAACTTAAACATACAGCCTTTGTATAAAAGTTGTCGCAATTTTGTAGGAAAATTATAAAAAAAGTTATTGTAGAAAAGTTGTTGAAAATTCTACTACAATTTATAATTGTCGTAAATCTGAAGCAAAAATTGTCAGAAAATTGTCTGTAAGTTAATTTGCCACATTGTTTCTTCTCTCAAAACGATATTGTCGGAAACTTGTCAAAATAGGCAATTTGCCACAATTTTGCTACAAAAACTGCCATGGCAAAACAACCTGTTTTCTAGTAGTGACTATAAATGAAGCAGCCTCTAAAGTCTAAACCATCAATCACCAACAATCGTTAGAACAATAAACATGGCTCAACCCACCATTGGACGGCTTACAGGGCAACGGATGGGTCATTCCACCTTTTGACAGTATACAGGTCCCAATCGAAGCACGACGACAAGGCGGAGTACTAGAACAGATATTGTTGAGCAAGGCTAGGGCACTACCCTACGCCTGCAACTTACAACCATAACCATAGGCCCAATGTTTAATTATCGTAACAATAATAATGATCGACTGCCCAGCTTTTTGTATGCTCATGGAGCGATCGAGTTTCTGGCCTGTTTGTAATAAAACACAACCGTATGCGCATTGTACGTTTGCATATCTAAACCACTTATCTTTTTGCATGATTAACAAGGGATTTGATTTTCATACCGCTATACAGGAAAAAGACAAGAAAAAGTGTGTTGTAAATTGAGGTTTACATTCAAACAATATTAATGGTGTAACTGTAGCCACAACCCCATATGTAAAGCCAAAAATATTCAACAAGAACACTTTAACCGCCGAAACATGACTACCACCAATAACACAGCATGCTAATCTGAATTTTAGTAACGAGAAATCAAATACCTGACATGCGTGGGAAGTTCAACTAAAAGGAAGAAGAAAATTTCCACATCATTAACTTTTAGAATAATCGGAAATTGACATATCCAACATATAAGCAAATAAGCAAGACAGGCTAAAAATGTGTTCAGAGGGGTACAAACTAGACCTTACAAAATTCATCACTTATCATAAAGTGACTACATTTACTACGAGGGGAAAAATTAAAACGCGAAACGAGGACAAAAATAAGAAGTGTGAAAATGTTTGTGACCATTAAAAAACCTCTCAAAAGATATAATAAAAAATCATAACTTCAAATATAAATAAAAACAAAAAAAAATGAAAAAAACTAAAATGTTTCCCCTGTTATTCTCGTTAAAAAACGACGAAAAGACACAATGCCAATAAAAAAGACACGATGAAGAAAATAAATAAAAAACACAACGATAAATAAAAAAAGGCACATGATAAATCGTAAAATATAATACAGTGCCGAACAAAATATAACACAATATTAAGAAAAAAGACAAATGTCAAGGTTAAAAGACGCAATCAATGACGAAAGTAAATAAAAAACACAATGATTTTTCCATTAACATTGTGTCTTTATTTTTTTAAATGAGGAAGACGGTGAAAACATTTTTGTGTTTTTTCTTTTTCTCGTTTTTTAATTAAATTTTGAGTTCGGATTGTTTCTATTAATTCTTATTATTTTTTTTTAGTTTTTTTTTTTGCTAAAACCTCCGCTTCATTTGACGAGCATGAGCAGTTTTTTTTTTTTTTTTGCTAAAACCACGTTGAGCTCAAAACATTTTTTTTGTTATCCTTTATGGAAGGGGGCATAGTTGGCCCTTCACAATGTCACGTAGGCACTGAGGGCAACAAGCCACCCCCCCCCCCCCAAACAAATGTTTCCCCTCTATGGTTTGTTGCCTCGAGGGGAAACGTTAGACAATCTTTTTTTAACACAATAAAATAAAAAGTTAATAATATTAAAAAATTTAAAAACTTTAAACACAAACTAATTAAAAAAATACTACAAATATTTTATTAGTCGTTATTATTTTGTTTGTTTCTACAAAGATGTTCAACCAAATTCGATCAAAGACTTTGATGGGTTATCTGTCTTCGTGTTTTTAATAAATTACCAAGATTTTCATCAACGTCTAGTGTTGAGATCGCATCCGGTACATCGTCATACTCGTCTTGACAAATAGCTCTACCCGAGTCCTCCAATATCATATTGTGTAAGATAATGCAAGCATACATTATGCTTCTTAACTTATCCTTTTGCTGAATACGAGCCGGTTATTTAGTAATACCCCAACATTTCTTTAATACCCGAATGCCTTTTCGATGTCGTTTCTATCCGACTCGTGTTTTTTATAGGTCCTTAGAACGGATCAAACAACTAAAGTTCTTGGATCAATCTCACTACTAGCTAGCAGAAATCACTAGTAGAGAACCGAGAACTCGGATCTTGTTTGGCTGAGTTATTACCTGAAGCAGAAAGGTGAGAGGGAGAGTAGAAAGAGGGGTTGGTGAGAGGATTAGATAATTTCTCAAAAGGTTATGATATGCATGGGTATGGTTCCCTATTGATAGGTGAAGCATCCCATGCCCCAGTATGTCATTTACGGCCCAATGGGCTCATCATACATAGCCTCGGGCCCAAACATACATGAAAAGAAACTGACAAGCTAACTAAATACATCGTGATTAGATTAAACAAATACAAAAGACTAATAAAAAACGGGACCCTACAATCTTCAGTCGATCTCATATTCGAAGCCTTCATCATTTTCATACAGTTGATTCTCAACAAGGAAGTGTACAAACCTGTTGAACTTCTCAACTATTTGATTAGAGTTGTCTCGACGAACGTCTTCAACCGTGCCTAAGGGGGAGTTATATAATTTCAACAAATCTTCTATGCTAAGTGCAGCCAGCTCATGCTCGTCAAAAGAAACGGAGGAATGCATCCCAGAAACATAATAAGAAATGGAGACCAAAAAAAAAAAAAAAACTGATCAAATTAGGGTAAGACTTGCCCTTGTTGAGTTTGAAATTAGGGTACTCTTTCTTCCATTCCTTACTCAACAATCTCATGAACCAACCTCTTAGCTCCTTATCATCTGCACCTGGACCAACAAATCGTCTAAAATAATTCATGTCCAGCTCAAACAATGTGTGCGTATACGTGTAGTACATGTAAGTAAAGTCCACATTGGCACGTCAGATCGCCTGGACGGGTGCCACTTGCAGTAAAGGATTGGGGAGTCATCGTGATACGGATAAAGACGGTCCCTGAGACTTGCAACCCTTTTGATGTAGTGACGTTTCTTCATTCTTCTCCTTGACTATTGAGAAGAATCACCACCAGTTGCAGGAAGAGCCATCACTGTTGCTGGCCCTTGAGTTTGATCCTCTTGCTCATCACGAACCGGAGTGTCCGGGTTCGGTGAGTAGTTGATATCATCGTCATCAAATTAATTTTCAGCATGCTCCACGACTTCTTGAACGGGAGACTCGGTACCTGCAATTTTATCAATATTATAATCAGAGGAGATCTCAGCCTCCAATGCAACATCTAGCTCTCGAACTTTTCTTGCGGGATCTTCAGACACATCCCTTGGCGAGTCCTCCTGTTGTTGACTCGCTTGATTTCCACCACTAACACCACCACCACCACCACCATCATCGTCACCATTACCACTATCATCACGCAGTTCATCATAACTGTCATGAGGATCATCATCCTCATCATTATCATCTTCACCCTCATCATCACCTTCAACATCATCATTAGAGTCATCATCATCAGATTTATCACCATCATCGTCATCACCCCGTTTTCCCCAACAATTGGAGCAATTACTTGTGGGACTGAGGTAGCGACAACAAGTGCAGTTGTAAAAACATTTGACTGGTGCTTGCAGCAGTAGTACCAACAACCGTCGTGCTTATAACCACTCCAACAACCGTCACTAGTTCATCATCAGCATCAGCAACACGGCTACCACTAGCACCATGCTTGGTAGATCTAACAACAATCCCATCTAGACTGCTTTGATCCCCAACACGGCTAGCATCAGCAACAAGATTAGCAAGAGCAGACCGTTTCTTCTTGCTTTGCCCCGCCCCTTGCTCCGCAACCTGTACCCATCCTCTAATGTCTTCATCAGTCGATCTCTCAGATTCTCAAGATCATAATCGGTAATTCAAAGTGCAAACCAATAGAATCGAATATAAATGAATCGAATAAAGGTTAAAATGAATCTAATCTAGTTTAGTTTGAATCTAATTGAATCTGGAGATTCGATTCGATTAAAATAAGTTAGATTGGATTGATATTTTAGTTATCCGATTAGATTTGTGTTATAATCAATTCGAATCCTTTCTATTCATTAAATTTTGATTTTGTCCAACTTTCAACAAATCGAATCGAGTTTCAAACTGATCGAATCAAGTTTGGAATTCGATGCGAATGGTTTTGAATTTGATTCGATTGGAATCAAATTCGATTCGAATGGTTTGTTTTCAATAATATTCGTTTCCTTTTGCCTTAGAGAATTTTCCAGTAAGCATATTTGATTCGATTCGAATTTGAATTCGATTCGATTCAAATTGAACTCGTATCAAATGTCACACTTTGTCCAACTCTTCTATTTTCCTTTTATCTGGGTTCTTCCAATCCCGTTGAAAGTTCCTGGGAAGCTTCTTCACATATATGAACTTTATACAAAGGTCAATTAGACCTAAACATGTATGAAAAAGACCTAAAAACTAAAAACTGTACAAACTAAGATAAAAAATCAATTGCATCAACCCAGATGTTCATCATGATAGCGATGATAAGATTGCATCATCCTTATGACCAAAGAACAACATATAAACCCTTTTGATTCAAGAACAGTTCCGACGGGAACAGTTGAAGAACAAGGTTAAAATCAAACAAGATTTAACCATAAAATATGGATTACCGAAGGTGAAGGGTCCATCTGTGATAACTTTCAAGTGTAAACAATGAAAATTTGAACGGATTTGTTGGTGTTATAGGGTTTGAAGAATAAAGGCGGTGTTTGAAGATAAGGTAGAGAGAGAAAGTCTTTGAAAGAGTTTGGAGGAAAAGCGAAAGTGATAAGTGAAAGATATTTTGTTGTGGTGGTTTACTTTCAAAGTTAACTCCTATTTTGGTGTTGCCTTATTTTGAGGAAGTCTTTAAATTTGAATGTGATGCTTCCATGGTTCGTATTGGAGCAAGTTTATCTCAAAGCGGGGGGCCTGATTTCCTATTCTAAAGAGAAGCCTAATGATGCTAAAAAAAACGATATTCCACGTACGAGAAATAGTTTTATGCTTTGATATTAGCCCTCTGGCACTGGCTGCATTTCCTTGTTTATACGGAGTTTATTCTTCAATAAAACAACGAGGCATTAAAGTATATTGAAGGTCAACAAGAATTAGAGCACTGTTATGTGAAGTGGGTCGAGTTCCTTCAAGCCTTCACGTTTGCCAAGTAGTTTGAATAAGGTTGTCGATGCCCTATCCCAGAAACATCTTCTTTTAAATTTCATTAGTCCACGTGTAATCGGCCTGGATTCGGTTGAAGATGACTGCATTGATGACCCGGATTTTGGAGATATATTTATTAAATCTTAGAATTAGTTGTTGGTCCATTTCATTTGGTTACTGGATTTCTATATAAGGGAAATTATAGATTCAACACTTTTTAAACTTTGGCGGGTTATTGACTTTTGGATCCATGAAAAATACTTTGATATCATCTGTAAATGATAATGGCATTTGTGAGAGTGTTGATGTTGACACTTCTCAAAATACTTTAAATAAAAATGACGGTTTTGTTCAGATAGTGATTGTGAAACTATTTATGATGAAACTCTCGTTAAAAGTAATTTGAATATTAATGTGGTTGATGAAACGTCATCAATAGATTGTAAAGTTGAGGGTGATTTTAATAAAAGAAAAGTTTTTCAAAACGAAAAGGAAAGTACTTCGAGTAAATATATTCCACATAAAAAAACTCTCTCTGAAACTTCTAATCATTGGAAAAGTACTCAAATGTACAATCACTTTGATAACAACTACTATGATGCTCATCAACAAAATTATGTTGATTCATTTTGCACAAATCCTTTTGATGATAGAGGTTATAGATCATATATCTTTCATGTAACTTTCCAAGCATCACCTTTCCCATCACATCACGTATATCATAATTCTGGTGAGTTCTATATGGTCTCTAAAAGAAAATGTTGTTATGTGTGTGGTAACCCATCTCACTATGCAAGACATTGCAAGAATTGGCATAAACAACAAAAGGAAATTAACAATCAGTTTAATCAGTCCCGTTCTAAAGCTACACCCAACTCAAAGACAAGGACTGACCGATCTGAAAGTTTTGCCAGTGAAATGGACGAGAGATCCAAATACAGTGTGAAAACCAGAAAACCTTTTTGATAACCAAAAAGGAAAGATAAAAAAAGGGTTCTAAGATTGAGAGGTTAAGAACCCACCAAAAAGAAATGAGAAAAGAAGTCCAAAGGTTGAAATATTAGAGGATTTTGTTTAAAAACCAAGAAGAAGACGGTCCAAAAGATCTTCTAAAAACAGGAAACATAACTCTGTATGGATTCCTATGGATTGTTCTTATTCTGACTCACCTCAAAGCTTCATTTTTCATGAAAATAAGCTAAAATTTGGTGATTTCTTGGTTGATCTTCCTGAGACAACCAATTCTCGGAAACCCATGTCTAATTAATTTCTAATGTGTGTGGGGCTAGTATAAAAGGTCTGTCAACAGTATTTGGTACATAGAAAGTGGTTGCACCCGACAAATGACTGGAGTCGAGTCCTTGCGGTGTGAAGTTCAACCATTTGATGGCGGACACATTTCGTTTGCTGGTGATATGGGAGAAAATAATACCAAGAAAATAAAAGTATCAAACGGGATCTTAACGTTTGATGATGTCAATCTGGTGGAACAACTCAACCACAATCTGTTTAGTGTCTCAAAAATCTGTAATCGACAGTACTCTACATTATTCATTGAAAATGAATGTTTAATCTTAAACCAAGTTTCAAAGTCCTAGAGGAATGGATTTTAATGCGTACTCTGAGGTACAATGATGATTACATATTGGACACGAATAGTTCATACTGACGTAGACTGCTTCGTGTTTACATTCTAAGCCTCATAGAACGATTCATCACTGTGGCATAGACGTCTTGGCCATGTAAACTTTTAGAATTTAAACAAACTGGTCAAAGGTGAGCATGTGAGGGGATTTCCTATCAAAACTTTCTCTTGCATTGAAAAATGTCTTTCGTGCTCTAAATGCAAGCAGCACAAGCTCCCTCACAGGCCCAAGATAGTCACTTCCATAGGATCCATTCTTCAACTGTTACGTATGAATTTATTTGGTCCCATTCATCCATTGGCAATTTTCCGAAAAGCCCATTGTCTTGGTATTACTGATGATTTCTCGCGTTTCAGTTGGACTTTCCTGTTAGGGCACAAAAATGAAACCGCATAGTTTTTTATCAGATTCATAACTCTTGCGGAGAGACACACTGAATAGAAGGTGAAGTGTATTAGAAGTGACAACAGAACTGAATTCTGCAACAAAGCTGCGGATGACTTCTGTCATTCAAATGGGGTAGATTGCCAGTTCAGTGCCTCGTACACTCCACAACAGAGTGGGGTCACTGAACGACGCAATCAAACATTGATTGAAGCTGCAATAACCATGCTTTCAGACTCAAAACTTTCATTATTCTTTTGGGGTGAAGCCATCAATGCTACATGCTTCATGCAGAACCATGTGATTATCAATAAGCGCTTAATAAAGACTCATTTTGAAGTCTACTATAAGACCAAGCCGCAAGTCAATACTTAAAGAAATGAGAAATGAAGTCCAAAGGTTGAAAGATTAAAGGATTTTGTTTAGAAACCAAGAAGAAGACGGTCCAAAAGATCTTCTAAAAATAGAAAACATAACTCTGTATGGATTCCTATGGATTGTTCTTCTGATTCTGACTCACCTCAAAGCTTCATTTTTTATGAAAATAAGCTAAAATTTGGTGAATTCTTGGTTGATCTTCCTGAGACAGCTAAGTCTCGAAAACCCATGTCTAATTAATTTTTAATATGTGTAGGGCTAGTCAAGAAGGCCTGTCAAAAGTATTTGGTACATAGAAAGTGGTTGAACCTGACACATGACTGAGACGAGTCCTTTCTGTGTGACGTTTAACCATTTGATGGCGGACCTGTTTCGTTTGCTGGTGATGTGGGAGTAAATAATACCAAGAAATACAAAATCTTTATGAACTTTATTTTTAGACATATTAAACTCTTGACCAATATTTAAAAAAATGAATATTTTTGAAGTATTTCAAGAGTTATTAGTTACTTTATTTTTTGAGGTTTTATCGAGTCATTTTAAAACTAGAGGATCAATAAAGTTAGGGTTGCAAATAATGAGGCTTCAGAGTAGTCTCTCAAACCCAATACCTCTTTTGTCGTACTCATCTTCTGTCGATGTTAGATTGCTGAAGTAGCCAACTCCGTCGTTGAAGCCACCTTTTCCGGAGCAACCATCTCTATCACCGAAGCCACCCTCTCTTCCTCAGTCATCGAGCGGTATTTGTGGTTGTTGGTTGATTTGAAGATGAAAGTGTTGACCAGAGCAGATGTACTCGTTAACAATAGGTTTTCGGCTTTGGTTTTCTTTCTTCTTTATCTTGTGTTTTTGGGAATATTTTGCGCTTTCATTGGGTTACTCATGCCTCATTCGTCGCGTGATGACTTGATCATTGCCTTGGTCAAGCGACTCGACCGATTGTTGCATCATAATGCTGCCATGGCTGTCACCGAGCCACACACATTTAAGCGCTACAGACCTCCACTGCTAACCTTTAAGGACACAATCACCAAAACTTCTGGTACCTCCTCGATGATAATCGACTCTATACCAGCCCTTACAACCCTACTTCCGCCACCAACAACATCTCATGTAACCGCTTAATAGTCCGCCCCAGTCCCAAACCTCACAACAATCCCCAAACCCTTTATCCCCACTCCAACCAGTGAAAAAAAGTCGCGTCGAAAACCTCTACCAATGGTTTTTCTTTTGATGCCATCAAGACGAAAAGCATAGCTCCGCTACTTCTAGTTTGTATCTCATATGCAAAAACAAATGCCTCCTTACATGGGCTCTCATCAACAGTTTAGGCGTGTTTCTAACCAAAATCAATTAAATATTTCCCCTTCTTTTAACATATATATTACATATATATCCTTTTTATCAAAATTAACTAACTAATGGAAAATTTACCCTTTATTTACAAAAAACAATAAAGATAAAAAAATATCTATATATATATATATAATTGCCTACATTTGGAGGCCTCACGTACCCCCCCCCCGGTGCCACTAGATTGCTTCATTCGTGAAGACTGGCTTCTCATTAATTCTCTTCTTTAAAAATTCACCGGTCATGGGATCTATCCACGGGTCTCGGTACCCAGGTTAGAAAAACGGGTTAAAACACAAAACCATAATTCTACCAAATAAGATTCACAAATTCTCCTTCATTCCTCCCATAGTCTGCCTCTACATCCATAATCCGTCATCCAACAAAACCCACAACCTTTACACCCAATTCCTCTCCTTCACTTCTTCAATTGCTCAATTCACGAACTGGGTATTTCTCACCCTAATTCGTTCTTAATTATGTACACATTGTTGTGTAATTCGAATCAATTGAGGCTTTCCAAGGGTTTAATGAGCCAAATGACCGATAATCGGATGCCCGTTTCGGTTATTATAGATTCAATTGAAGGGTTTTGTGAGAATAAGAGTTTTGGTTTGAAAATACGGTGTTAATTTATGGAATGATGGTTGATGGGTATAAGAGTAAAGGGTTGTTAGATGAAGTTGTATGTGTGTGTGTTACGGGTTAATGTCAAGCAGCGGTTTCCGGATTTGGGTTGTGTTAATTTGTTGGTGACGAGTTTGGTGAAGTTTCGGAAAATGGAGTTGGTAGGCAAGGTGTATGATAAAATTCCTGAGTTGAAAATCGGTCCAGATATGATGTTTATATGAATGTGATTAGCGGGTTGTGTAAACACGGAAGTTGGTCGAGGCAAAAGGGGTTTTCGGTAAGATGACGGAGAATGGGTGTGAGCCAAGTTTGGTGACGTAGAATGTGATTATAAGAGAGTTATGTAGAGGTGGGTGTATAGTTGAGGCGCTTGAGCTATACATTTGCCAAGGTAAGGGCATGTTAATATCTATTATCAATAATTAAGTGTTTCGTTTGTTAAATATTAGTTAGTGAGATGTATACTAAAACTAGTCAAAAACGCGCTAAAACTAGCAACTTTCAATGCTGAAACGAGTTGAAACCTGCCAAAACCTGCTGATTTGTTGTTAAAACTGCTGCAACGCACTGTTTAAGTGCTGAACTATTGATAAATGAACTGTTTTCTTGCTGAAACGAGCTGAAAATGTGCCAAAACTATTGTTTTTGCTGATAAACGCATTGAACTATCACACTCCAACCTAAGGCAGAAATGTCGAGGAGCGAACTGATTGTTCACAGCTCACAAGGTACTATCATGCAATTGTAAAGTGACAATATCAAATTAATTATTTTAAATAAACAATTTACAAACAAGTATATCAATTCATAGAATATTACAAAACAAATCTAATAATCTTGAATAAGTTTTAAATCATAAAAGTCATCTCTAAGTGATCTTCATCTTGATAAACAATCCAACCTGATAACCTGCAAATGCATACAAAATAGAATAGGTTTGTCAACACGAGGCTTAGTGAGAAAATCACCAGTTTTGACACTAATTATAATATATATTAAAACCATAAAACCGTTATTCGTGAGTATAAACAATCAAACCATTGCATGTAAGTATTACAAACAAATAATGATGTGTGGGCTAAACCGTTGCCATACGAATCGGGCTTTGGTTACCATGATCGAATAATTGAGTTGTCGGTGAAACCATTGTCATGCGATCGCAAAGCCGGGTACTACGACATGATGTGATTATAATGATGGACCTCTCCGAATGCAATAAAATAAACAAATAAACATGTTAACAAATAGCAAATAGTCATTCAATTGATACACAACACAAATAAACAACTTGCATTTGAGAATATAATATAATAAGTAAATTAATAGTTGGTACGCATAAGTCCCTAAAAGGTTTAAAAAGAGGTAAAATAGGGGAGTGACTACTCACCTTAACAAATGAACAAATGATCAATGGATGACGTGAGAAAGTTAAACCCTTCACGATATACCGTCAAGGATTCCTAGCTAAATATAATAATATAAATTAGTTATAAATGACATAACACGTATAATGAGTTCTGGATTTTGATGTGATTTGAATTATGTTTGTGATTAGATTGTTATTGATCGAATGAATGATTTCTACGGTTATTGTTATTGCAAAAATCAACATTACTGATTATCATATAAATACAAAAACCATTGTTAATAAATTGCCATTGCTTCTACTTCATATAATATAAAATCAAATATTTAAACATAATAATTTAAAATAAATACTTTTAATATAAAATATACTTATAATAAAAATATTTAGATAAAGATATAAGCAAGTAGATAAACAAAAGAAAATAATTTAATTATATATAATATGATATATACATGTAATATTGAATAAATACAGTAAAAATATTTATATCAATATTTTAAATAAATAGATATAACATGTATTATGATAATAATATTTAAATAAAATTTATTTTGTGTCTTTAACGAAAACTAGTGCTAAATATATATGTAACACATATATTTTATTAATTATACCTTTTTTATCTAAAATTAATGTATAATACACACACACACACATATATATAGTTAAAAGACGTTCAATGAAAAGAAACATTAATTTAAGAGTGCCGGTTCATAAAAATAAAGTTTATTTACAATAATATTGATTATAAACGATTTATAAATCATTTAAACAATTAAAAACATTTAAAAAATAAATTAAAAAACTGGGTTGGGGGAGGTTCGAACCTGCACCTTTGAACACACACACCCTAACTAGCTGTTGATGTGTGGTTGAAAGAACATACTTTAAGTGTTTTATATGATGCTTTTTACTTGTTTATATGTATCGAACACAAGTACTTTGATTGGTTTTATTTTTACATGTGATCGAATCTTAAAGGATATAATTTGGAGCACTTGGAATGGAGTGGAAATGAAAGTAATGATATATAATATGATAGAGAATTGGAATACGAAGACGTGGCCACAAACGGGGACGAAAACGGAGTTGAAATGAAGATTTTATGAAGACAACGGTGTTTTGGTGCTGTAGCCACCGTAAGGCAGTGACCAGAGGCCGTAGGCTACGGTGGCCAGGCTGTAGGCTACGGCCGGGTCTAACAATAAATCGTTTTTTTTCTGTTTTTTCTTCCATATTTACGCCCAATTAAACCCTAGGTCGAATATTCTTCATACCCTAGCCACCAAGGACGACTTGGGAGCAGTTATTCACCATCTTAACACATCTTAATCACTAAATCATCCATGGTTTCATCCTTTCAATCCATATTCGAGTCAATCGTGATGCAGAGGCAAGGCTAAACCACTCGTGACCACTTCAGGTGTAGGGTTTGCATATGAACTGATTATTTTTATGAACATTACATGTATTAGGATTTAGTTTTGATTAATCTTTTGGTTGATTGAATCTATATGTTTATTGGAATTGATTAAACAGTTGTGTTTTTGGGACTTTCGTATATCATCAATTATTTGGTTTGTGTACATCAACATTTAGGATTAAGTTCTTATAGTCATTAAATCGTTTACCATTAATCATTGGTAGATGCTAAGTTTTATATTAATGAACTGGTAATTAAGTAGACCGTGTTCGGTTGTGTCAATTCTTCGTATTAAGTTCTGTGAATCATCATAACCAAACTATTTGTCACACCCCAACCTACGGCGGAAATGTCGGGGCGTGAACTGATTGTCACAACTCACAAGGTTACTATCAAGCAAGATTAATAAATGACAATATCTATTTAATTTATTTAAATGAAATAATTACAGTTAAGTACATCAATATAAAGAAACTACAACAATGATTAATTATTTGTATCATAAAGGGCATCTCTACGTGATCTCCATCTTGCTAAACAATCAAGCTGATAATCTGCATATGCGTATAAAATATATTTTTTGTCAACAACACATGTTGAGTGAGTAAAAACCAGTTTCAGACACAACAGTAATAGTATATATAATATAAAAAGAAAAATAGATGTTAACTGTTCCTGTGAGATAAGCAGTTAAACCATAACACATACACAAACAATCAATCATAAAGAAAGGGCTAAATCGTTGTCATGCGAATGGGCATTGGTTACCAAAAATGAGGTGTCGGTGAAACCATTGTCAATGCGTCGGACGCCGGCCACTATGACGATCGTATGATCATACTAGACTGAGAATATGTTGGACCTCTCCGAATGCGGTTCACGTAAGCAAGTAAGCAAAAAGAAAGTTAGGCATAAACTGATGTGCACAAAAGGATTAAACAGTTGCAGTTTTGAATGCTAGATAATAGATAAATACTGTTAATACGCATAAGTCCCCAAAAGGATTTAAAATAAGTAAAAGGGGGAGTGATTACTCACCTGATCGGATGAATGAAGTAAGTGACGATGATAGAGAGAGAGATGGACCCTTCGGGATATACTTTCAATGATTCCTAATTAAATAATATAATATTAAATTAATTATAAGACTTATAACATGATTTAATAAATTAAGATTTCAATGATTTGAGTTATGGTTGGGTATTGTAATGTTATTGATTGTTCGATGGAAATCTATTGCTATTATTAATGCAAAACAAACATTATTGTTAATCATTTATTTAATATGATTATTTGTTTCATTAATTATATAATATCACTCATACACAATATAATACATTTATATAAATATCTAAATAAAATAATTAAATAAAATGATTTGAACAAATATAAATTGAGATATAATATTTAAGTAGGATCATTATATAATACTATAACTAAATGTTTATAACATCTACGTTTTTTTTTAAATTAATAGTTATAATAATAATATTTGAGCAAATATGCATTTTGAATCGTTAACAAAATTTAACGATAAAAATATATCTAATACGTTTGTTATATTTTTGTTCAAAAGTAACACATATATAATGAAGATATAAGTTTTTAAAAACGTTTAACGACGAGTAAGCGTGATTTAAAGTGCTAGGTAATAAATAAAAAGAATAAAATTTACTATTATTAAAATATACTTATAATTTACTATTATTGAAATATACTTTATAATGCATAATCTCCAATATATGCAAACAAAAGATTTTAACGAGATTTTACAAAGCATAACCTCCAATATGTCGGTTTTAATAAAACTACAATTATTTTTTAACAAATATTAACTATAAATAATAAATAAATCATTAGAACTAAATAAAACTAAAAATAGTAAAAAGATGGTGCTAGCCAGACTCAACCCGTGTCTGATGGCTGGTTCCCATGAACACACACACGGACTATTAATCCAGCTGCGCTGGGTTGGGTGATGTTTATAGAATAGAAACAATGTTTTAAAAGCAACTGCATATCTAACCCAAGTCAAAACAAAACCCTAGATTCATCAATCACTTAATCTGTGATGCATTAGCTTAATTAAAGTTAGGGTTAAGATTAAGGACTGAAAAACGATCAAGAAGCACATAAAAATTACTAGTTCTCGTTATGAATTGATAGCGAAACACGAACGTATGTGTCAGCCAAGAACACGAACTATACTGCATCATACATATTGCTATAACGAAATTAGACTTAGGGTTGCGGTTCTCGACATGAAGATGAAGGTGTACCAGGGTATAATTGCACTATTATGATCTGGATTCCTATAATACATATTTTGATAAGGACGGTTTGGTGTTTATAGTATATGAGATTGATTTTGATTCGCTTCTTTAATTACAACATCGGTGTGAGTTAAATTATGCGTATAAACGATTTGATAGCATCAATTCCGAATTAAAATGCGAAGCTTAAGCTACAAGAATACGAAATGGGTCGTGGGTTGGGTTCAAAACGGGTTCGGGTTTTGATTAATGGGTTTGAGTATAATAGTTTCCAGATTTTGCAAACTAGTCCTCCAAGTTCAAGTGTGGATACATATAAGGTTAAAAACTTAGTTTAGGGTGTAACTTGTATAAGTTTGAAAGTTATATATATATATATATATATATATATATATATATATATATATATAGGATCAGAATCATGAGAGAACTTTTTTGAAATTGAGAACCATGAAAACCATTTTGGACCACAAAAAACCCAAAAATAAAAAAATCATAAAATAAAAAAAAACACAAAAATTAAAAAAAGTAAAAAAAAATTCTTATTTTAACATCCCGGTTTCATAAAAAAAACTCGGTTTAGCCAAATTATATACACATATGTATAATATATACATATATGTACATTTACATGATTTTTTTATACACATGTGTATAATTTAAGATAAATGACACTGTACATATGTGTATATTACGTAACTAAAGATAAAATAAAATTATACATATGTGTATAATACGACGTTTTTTTTATTTTTTTTATTTATTTTTTATTTTTTTAATGAAACCGGATTGAAAATATGAATTTTGGTTTTTTTTACTTTTTTTTAAATTTTTGTTATTTTTTGTTTTATGATTTTTTTAAATATTTTTTTTAAAGGTGTTTTTAGTGGTCCAAAATGGTTCTCAAAGTTCTCAATTTGCAAAGGGTTCTCTTAGGATCCTTACCCTATATATATATATATTAAATAAATATAATCAACAATAAAATAATAAAAATTAAATCATTAGCTCGTTAAACGTGATGTTTTTTTTATTGATTAAAATTACCTAAAACCGAGAACGGGTCGGGTATTGGTACTTGTTTTATAAATGAAAAATCCGTGTTGTTATAGTCTCCCCTAATTTAGAGAATTTCGTCCCGAAATTAAAGAATACTATAACACCCCACTAAATTTTGAGGAAAAGGAAATCTTAAATATAACTTTAAAAATTATCATAACACAGAACTTTTGAATAGGAAAAATAACTCTTCAAATGAAATCCGATAAGGACACTAATATATATGATGTACCAGCGGCGTATCCATCATGTCCTTATCATCTCTACATTTGTACTGTTATCCCTACTACTTTCGATTCTATATTATGACACACAATTGCACGCAGTATGATTTCCAGGCGAGGACTTCGATAATTATGTAGGCCTCCATAATTACCTAGATCGTCGGATGGTCCACATAACTCGTCCCATTGTGTTGGTTACAAACTACATTGAGAAACATAACATTGTGAGAAAAGTTATTAATTTATTATAAATATGAGGAAAGTGTTAACATATTATAAGACCACTTGGTTATTATAAGTGTAAAATTAGAAGATTATATGAAATATTTCTAATAACGCAATTTAGATGAACTTTCAAGTTTGATTAATGTAATTAGTGAAAATTTTTAAAGTAACTTAAAAGTTAAGAGGAACGGAATCATTAAAGTTGGGATATATGATGCGTCGACAAGATCGATTGTGAAGAAAGAGAGTGGTGATACGAGCCAACTAACAAATTTATGTGAACTTACCAATTAAGATAACAAACCAAAATTCTATGTTTGCAAGGATAACATCAACAAAAGTTGATGAATGAATTAATTGATAATTGTAGACGGATAATAACCTGTGAAATATTTAAATATTGCAACATTCGAAGTAGAATTCAAAAGATCGAGAGAACAAATTTGAACAAGATTAAACGAAGACTTTGAGGGATTCAGTTTAGTTATACGAGAAACTCATGAAATTTAAAGAGAACTTTATACAACATTGAAATATCGCAATTGTGCATTTAAGATGACGTAAATTAAAATACTAAAGTACTGGTAGTAGTAATTGAGAAGGCAAAAATATTAATGCATAAATTTATGCATACAAAAAAACTGTAAATAGATGAATTAGGAAGCGGATATTCACGAATCACCGAGATAATCATATTCCAATTAAATCTTTAAAAATAGATATAGTCTAAAGTGGGTCATTGGAATATCCCCAAATTACAAGGGATTTTCCTATCTCCATAAAATCCTTAAAGTTAAAATAAAGAAGTTGAAATATTCATAGTTTATCATGAAAGATTAAATAAATAATGAATATTAAAGTAATAATGAAAAAAATAGAGATGAGTTGAGAAATAATATAATTAAATAGAAGAACACGCGGAGCTGGAAATGCATGAACCACCATGACTGTTCCAACAACAACTGAAGACATCATCGAAACATTTTAAATTCCCGTAATGTATTCAAAATTGAAGTAAGGAGCTGAAATATCTGCGAACCACCGTGCAATACCAACTAAATAACGAAATCTAACAAGAATGAAAATGGATTGTTGAGGTACCCACGAATTACCGCAGGTTTTCGACAACAATCGTGCAAATGTCATTAGATAAAATAGATCACCATGGGTATTCAATTAAACTCATTTTGTTTTTTTTAATAGTGAAACTTAACTTAAATAATGGAAAATAAAATTCCATAGCGGAAATAATTTTGTTTAAATAACGACAAGTTCAATTAATAATAGAACTACAACAATTCAATTTTAACGATGAAAACTTATAAGATGAAAGGTAAACTGTAATGCATGAGATCAATAAATATAAGGCATACAAAAATGTTAAAAATCAAAGTTGAGAGTAGAAATTGACACATTTTCAATAATTTAATAAGCAAACAAGGTAAATGAGAAAAGACAAATTGAATGATGTGGTCAACTAATAACTGACTGTCGAAATTGTGTCTTTTATAATTGAAAAATTGTTTCGATTTATGAGAATCCAAATGTTTTAATTAGTTGACGAAATGTTAATGAACCAAATCCTATAATTTTGATTAAGTAAAATCAAACGTATAGATAAGTATGGTAATCAACGATATTGGTCTTTGGAAAGATAAAATAAATTTTAATGCAGAAATATTTAATATGATGGATTATTCAGATTTGGGTATGTTCCAAAATAACTAATTTAGACAAAGAGTTGTTTAAGGTATAATTGAAGACAAACACAGTTAGATGAAAAAGAAGAAGACCGTGAAGATCTCCTTTGAGAAAACTTAACTACAATTGATTTGATTTATCTGATTAAAACAACTTGACTAATTAGATCTATAAAAATTTTGATAATTGAAGTTGGTTGGAATGAAATATTTTGATGAGGCTACAAAGTAAGGTTTAATAGCATAGGTTTGAATATTTGAGCTTGTTGAATATGATTGAATTGAGAACACGCATGGCGTATGTGATTAGGATTTCCATAGTTGTAGCATTACAGGTATCAAGGTATAAAAAGTGAGCAAACGTCGTAGCATGTTAGGATTCAGACGACATAGACCGTTGTGGAACGTCTTGTGGTACATGGAAAGTATTAGCAAGATAACTAAACGATTACATTGGGTACAAAACGATATGAGGATTGAATTGAATGACGATAGTGGCAACTGAAACGTAATAAGTAAATTTTGACGTAAACTTCCTTGTTTGAGACGCTATGATTTTGTTGAGATTGATTGTTAATTGGATTAACATCATGTAGTTGATGTTTTAGACTTGCGTTTGTTATTATTGTTGTTATGAGAATGCTTAGGGTAAATGAATTGAAATTTTTTTAGCGAAAAAGTTAATGAACAAGATTGATTTGATCATATTTATGTTTTGAAAATTGAGTTTATATTTTAGAGATCGCAAGAGCTATCTCGTTGACTAAACATGAGATCATGAGATAGTTATAAAATAAATGATTGATGTTGTTTAATGTTGAGAAAACATTTTATGATTAATAAAGATGTGATTTAATGAGAAGATTGGATAGTTGTGTAGATTTCATATGAGTTATTGTGTGAAACGAAACTTAGATATGTTATGCTGATGTTTATTCATAACTTAAGGATAAGTTAGAATACAAATTGATAATCATTGAGTTAAATTGATGAGAGAAAAAGTTTTATCAAGATTTGATATGTTTTTAACAAATTAAAATTTGAGGTTGAATGCTTGAAATATGTTTAATAGTTTATGTATATGATACCATACGTATAAGAAAGCCATACGTTTATTAAATTGTGCAATACTATTATTTAAATTATTTGATATTCTGATAATATAATAACGTGATAAGATGAATAGGATAACCAATTCAATAATAGAGTATAAATAACCGAGTCTTGATAAATAAATGATTTGTATCCGATCAGGAGAATAAAAATGTTTTGAGTGTATGAATAAATCGAATCAGTAAGTCTTAATTTAAAAGTGATTTAGTAAGTAAGTAATTGAATAATTTAATAATAGAATAATAGAATAATTGAATAGTTACATCAAATCATAAATTGTTTCGTATAAAATCAAACAAATAAAATAATTAACGAATGTTCTTCGAGGTGTTGGGTTTCCCATGAGCTTTCTATGGCATTTTATTTCCCCAACTAATAAGCATACCAAAACAAAAACAAATGTGTGAGTTGGTCTCCCATGAGCATTACATGACAATTTGAATGGCCCAACTTAATTAACGAATCAACGAATCAATTGAGTTTGTCGGCCCATGAGCGTTACATGGCGATTTGACCGACCAAACTAAATAACGAATAAAAGAACTCAAGCATAAGCAGTTGAAACATCTCGTGTATCACCACAGATGATAATGTTCCAACAAAATATCGCATATATAACAAATTGTGCAAATGTACAGTTGGCGTGTCCATGGCGTCCCATGGGTTTTACACCCGACTAGACATTTTAAAAACAATATAACACAATAAAGGGTCTAACCGTTTAGCCGATTACGTTAAATGCTTAAAGTATCGTTCGCATGACAATTTCCACTATGGCGGGGAATCTTGTCATACACCCTAGTTTTAAGTGAAAAAAGCAAAAACAAAACTAGGAAATTCTCAAGGAAATTTCTGACACTAAAAGGCAATCTAATAAAATTAAATAGAAATAGTTTAAGATTGAGGCGTAGCCTCAGAGTTATTTTTTTTTAATTTTTTTTAGAATTAGACATAGTCTCGGAGTAATAAAACATTTTGAGAGTGAAGCATGGTTTCGGAGTTGTGTGTGTGTGCATGAAAATAAAATAAACAATTAGCTAAGCAGTTAAATATGTATTTAATCTAGCAAGTAATTATGTAAGCTGTAAACAATCAAATAGAACACATCAGGTAAACAAATAAGCACTTATGGGGTTCCTAAGCATGTCACTAAGGCACCACTAACGACCTATCTTAACCTTCGGCTTTGATACCAATCTGTCACACCCCAACCTACGGCGGAAATGTCGGGGTGTGAACTGATTGTCACAGCTCGCAAGATTACTATCAAGCAAGATTAATAAATGACAATATCTATTTAATTTATTTAAATGAAACAATTACAGTTAAGTACATCAAGTATAAAGAAACTACAACAATGATTAATTATTTGTATCCTAAAAGGCATCTCTACGTGATCTCCATCTTGCTAAACAATCAAGCTGATAACCTGCAAATGTGTATAAAATATATTTTTTGTCAACAACACATGTTGAGTGAGTAAAACCTCAGTTTCAGACACAACAGTAATAGTATATATAATATATAAAGAAAAATAGATGCAAACTGTTCCTGTGAGATAAGCAGTTAAACCATAACACATACACAAACAATCAATCATAAATAAAGGGCTAAAACGTTGCCATGCGAATGGGCATTGGTTACCAAAAATGAGGTGTCGGTGAAACCATTGTCAATGCGTCGGACGCCGGCCACTACGACGGTCGTATGATCATACTAGACTGAGAATATGTTGGACCTCTCCGAATGCGGTTCACGTAAGCAAGTAAGCAAATAGAAAGTTAGGCATAAACTGATATGCACACAAGGATTAAACAGTTGCGGTTTTGAATGCTAGATAATAGATAAATACTGTTAATACGCATAAGTCCCCAGAATGATTTAAAATAAGTAGAAGGGGGAGTGATTACTCACCTGATCGGATGAATGAAGTAAGTGACGATGAGAGAGAGAGATGGACCCTTCGGGATATACTTTCAATGATTCCTAATTAAATAATATAATATAATGTTAAATTAATTATAAGACTTATAACATGATTTAATAAATTAAGATTTCGATGATTTGAGTTATGGTTGGGTATTGTAATGTTATTGATTGTTCGATGAAAATCTATTGCTATTATTAATGCAAAACAAACATTATTGTTAATTATTTATTTATAATATGATTATTTGTTTCATTATTTATATAATATCACTCATACACAATATAATACATTTATATAAATATTTAAATAAAATAATTAAATAAAATGATTTGAACAAATATAAATTGAGATATAATATTTAAGTAGGGTCATTATATAATACTATAACTAAATGTTTATAACATCTACGTTTTTTTTAAATAAATAGTTATAATAATAATAATAATAATAATATTTGAGCAAATATGCATTTTAAATCGTTAACGAAATTTAACGATAAAAATATATCAAATACGTTTGTTCAAAAGTAACACATATATAATGAAGATATAAGTTTATAAAAACGTTTAACGACGAGTAAGCGTGATTTAAAGTGTTAGGTAATAAATAAAAAGAATAAAATTTACTATTATTAAAATATACTTATAATTTACTATAATTAAAATATACTTTATAATGCATAATCTCCAATATATGCAAACGAAAGATTTTAACGAGATTTTACAAAGCATAACCTCCAATATATCGGTTTTAATAAAACTACAATTATTTTATAACAAATATTAACTATAAATAATAAATAAATCATTAAAACTAAATATAACTAAAAGTAGGAAAAAGATGGTGCTAGCCAGACTCAACCCGCGTCTGATGGCTGGCTCCCATGAACGCAAACACCGACTATTAATCTAGTTGCGCTGGGTTGGGTGATGTTTATAGAATAGAAACAATGTTTTAAAAGCAACTGCATATCTAACCCAACTCAAAACAAACCCTAGATTCATCAATCACTTAATCTGTGATGCATTAGCTTAATTAAAGTTAGGGTTAAGATTAAGGACTGGAAAACGATCAAGAAGCACATAAAAATTACCGGTTCTCGTTATGAATTGATAGCGAAACACGAACGTATGCGTCGGCCAAGAACACGAACTATACTGTGACAATCGTCAATTTCAGGTTAACTCCGTTAACTCAACTCCGTCAATTCAAAATTAAAGATCACTGAATCTATAACGCACACCTCATTACATTTAAACTAGGGTTTAAATGACGCTTGACACTTACTACATGTGTAGTCTTTCGGGAATTGCACCGAAACGCAAACGAATTGACGCAAACCATTGGTGAATAAACGAAAAATGTCAAAACAATAATTATGTGATAATTATGTGTTAGACTTATGTGTTATGTGATAACATTGTATAAAACGCTAACTCAAGATGCAAACGAGTTAATTTAAGCTAGAAAAGTGATAAATAGGTAGTTGTGGGACCTAGATGTAACATGTTATTATATTAATAATAATAAACCCTAACTCTCTCTTCTCTCTTTCACTCTACCCGACGGCAGCCCTCCCCCTCCCCTCTCTCGCGATCGGCAGCCTCACACACACACATATCACACCCGTTAAAGCTTGATTCTTCATAATCGGAGCATCCTACACTCGTTTCTAAGCACCTCTCACGTTTCTCTTGGTTATCTCTGCGTTTTTAAGGTATATATATGAAACCCTAACTATTGAATATCATATATTAAGTGTTTTATGATTGATTATGGCTAGAGGATGATTGATTATGTGTTAGTGATTGATATTGATAGTCATATGTGATTTTGAACGGTGAAAGATTGATGAATCATTAATTGTTTGTAAAACCTAAAGGGTTACTACTGATTTTTATGAGTAATAATGTTTATTGCGTGTTTTGAGTTATGTCATATGCTTAGGATGCATGTTAGATGATTGTTTATGCTTGCTGAGTTTGACGGCAGTGATTGTTAAAATTGAACGGTGTGTAACTTGTTGAGTATATAAGCAAACTGAGCTAATTATGAGTCTACAAGGTAGTACTCTGAGTCTAGTTTTTAGAAAGTCCAACCACGCCTAATTTGGAGTTGTTTTGGTTGGTCAAACGATTTAAATGCGATTAAAGGTCAAAACTGGTACTGGACAGATTGTAAGTTATGATTAGACAATTGTAACTAAATGTTAATTTAAGAATTGGTTGAGATTATTGATACTACAGTAAACTAGGTTGAGTCTAGTTTCTAAAGAATATAAATTTGCAATTTTTGGACGTGTAAAAGTTAACCTTTATGATTTTACAAAAACGTTGTGCAAAGGTGAGTTGTTAGACCTGCTGTTAGGTTGTTTTTTAAATATTATATCTCATGAACTACGAGACCAATTGGGTTGGTTCCACTTCTGGAAGTTTACCTGTTGAGTTTGGAACCTAACCCAAGTGGTCTTGCATCTGTTGGATTTTTCATTTAACGGGAATTTCAAATAACATTCTGTTGCGCATAAATTTGACTGTTATGAGTTTGCTGTAATGTTTTAATCATTGTGAGAAACCTTTGGGGAATAAAAGTAAAATAAAACATGTTATGGAAACCTAATACATGTATTCTTTTGTGATGATTTTTGATGAATTAATTGAGATGCTATGATCGGTGGAATAGTATAATCTTTCAAGTATAATTCTGTCTCGGTAAAGTTAACTGCCGAACTTTGTGAAAATGCATGAAAAGTGCTAGTTGCTAGTTAATTGTTATGTTTTGACCAAATTGCCCCTGCGGGGAATACTTGCTAAATAAGTGTGGTATTTTGACCAAATTGCCCCTGCGGGGAATAGTTGCTAGTGATATACGTTATTAATACATGACACGTAAATAATTGTTCACACATGTATCGTATCACAAATGTACTTGTTAAGTCACACACGATTCACAAATAAACACGAAACGTATCTTGTGCTTAGGAATTATGTGCCGGGTCTAGAGACTCGATATTAGTTCCGATACTTAGAAAATCTCCTTGTTGTTTTAGAACGCTAGAGAGAGTTTTCTGTGACGCGCATCACTTGGTGATTTATTTTGGGAATTCTTCGCAAACAGTGAGTTCACTTACCCCTTTTAAACTGTTTTCAAACGCTTTTCACTTGGGGAGATAACATACTCCGAAAACGCATTTAAGATTTTGTTAATATAGATTATATATCACTTGTAAAGACTAAGTGGCAAACGCAATAACTAAAGTCCTTCATTCACATCGAACCGTTTAATATTGGATAATAGCGAGTCATTGTTGAGTAGTACTACTGGGTTTGACAAACCCCACCCAACGCTAAACTCGACTGGAGGTCGAGTGGGTGTAATCTTGGCTAAACACATACCATGGTCGGGATAGACCTGGTGGCAAGGCAAATGATAAACAGTCAGCTTCGGTGTCGAACACTTAGTAATACTTGTTTTATAGGCTAGCTACCTATAGATATATAATTGACATAACACTATCTGGTAACGCAAAACGCTGAACGCAAAACGCTGAACGCAAAACGCTGAACGCAAAATGCTAAATGCTTTATTTTATATAAACTTGTGAACTCACCAACCCCGTGTTGACACTTTTAGTATGTTATTCTCAGTTAGCCGAGGCGGGCGCGCGGTATAGAATCATGCATGGTTTTTGAACATTCTGATATGCAAACATGTTTTTAACTATTATCACTTGGGTTTTTAAGTCGTCCTGCGTGACGTAACTTTTGTCTTTGGTTTTTACGCTTCCGCACTTATTTTCATTTAAATTTTTTTATGGTTTGATTATAACTAATGATTCCGATCCTGTTAGTTCACACCCTCTGACGGTAAAACTCCGTTAGTGGATTTTGAGGGTGTGACATATACTGCATCATACAGATTGCTATAACGAAATTAGTCTTAGGGTTACGATTCTCGACATGAAGATGAAGGTGTACCAGGGTTTAATTGCACTATTATGATCTGGATTCCTATAATACATATTTTGATATGGACGGTTTGGTGTTTATAGTATATGAGATTGATTTTGATTCGTTTCTTTAATTACAACATTGGTGTGAGTTATATTATGCGTATAAACGATTTGATAGCATCAATTCCAAATTAAAATGCGAAGCTTACGCTACAAGAATATGAAATGGGTCGTGGGTTGGGTTCAAAACGGGGTTCGGGTTTTGATTAATGGGTTTGAGTATAATAGTTTCCAGATTTTGCAAACTAGTCCTCCAAGTTCAAGTGTGGTTACATATAAGGTTAAAAACTTAGTTTAGGGTGTAACTTGTATAAGTTTGAAAGTTATATATATATATATATATATATATATATATATATATATATATATATATTAAATAAATATAATCAACAATAAAATAATAAAAATTAAACCATTAGCTCGTTAAACGTGATGTTTTTTTTATTGATTAAAATTACCCGGAACCGAGAACGGGTCGGGTATTGGTACTTGTTTTATAAATGTAAGGCCCCGTTCCCGGTAGCCCTACTTTAGCGTCATATTTACTCATAAACACAGTTCTTACAAATCAGAGTTAATTAAAACTTTCGCGGAATATAAAACTTAACCGTTTATTACAAAACATTTAATCTTTTCCTTAACACCAACTTAAAACATTACTTTTAAAACATCATTTCTTTCATCTTCAGATGCCAGTCGTTCAGTCCATGCCACGTGCCATCCTCATGCTAACTCTTCAGTCTGATCACCTGCGTGAATACTAAAAGTCAGCTACGCTGAGTGAGTTCTAGTGAATCAGGTAATCATACATTACATACACATATCATACATACTTACGTATCCGAAGATACATACTCATACTTAACTAGTTACCTTTCTGTTCTACATACATACTTACAACCAATTACCTCAGTACACCGAGAGTATGTTCATAGTCCACCGTCTATACCTATACTCAAGGTCGTGAACACGTAAAAGGTCCGCAGTCCTTACCTATGCTCACCATTTATGGTACGTGCAAGGTCCGCAGTCCTTCCCTATACCATTCTACATTAACAACACGTACAAGGTCCTCAGTCCTTCCCTATGTTGCAACCTAAACCATAGCACGTACGAAGTCCGCAGTCTTCCCCTACGCTACCAGAACACATGTATAGTACGTATAAGGTCCACAGTCCTTTCCTGTGCTGACGCCTATCTACAATACGTATAAGGTCCGCAGTCCTTATTTACGTTGGCGTCTATCACCTATAACCATAGCACGTACAAAGTCCGTAGTCTTCCCCTATGCTACCACAACACAAATATAGCACGTATAAGGTCCACAGTCCTTTCCTGTGCTGACGCCTATCTACATTACGTATAAGGTCCGCAGTCCTTAACTACGCCATCACCAGCCGAGTCTAGGTCCAACTGAAGTTAGAGGGATTCGCCATCCTAACTTCTATGTCAAACGTAGGACTCACATACCAGTAGTGTACCTGTATACACATACTTCACATATACAATAATTACATTATAGCATAAGAACACTCTAGGCGTTCTTTACATCATTCATTTAACAACCATACCCCTTGTCGATACGTGCAATATCCGAAGCTCATTCACGCCCCGAAAAGTGTTCATTTGTAATGTTCATACATCTTCCATATATAATATTCATACCTTTATTTATAACCTGACAGTACGCGCAATATCCGAAGATCGTTCGCGTACCGACAAGCAATCATTCATACATATCATATATATCACATATGGCATACACTTATCACTTAGGATAAATGTATTAACAACACATCAAGTATGCACACAGCCCCGAAAACATAACAAGGAAGTGGGGCTAGAAACTTACCTGAACTCGGTTACTTCTTCCGCTAACGGTTACTCCTTCTCGAGCTGTGCGCGTCTAACTATTTAATAATTACAGTATTAAGTACCGCTCTAGTCATCTCATTGCTACTTAATTAGTCTTACACGTCTAAGCTGTTTTACTTCATTAAATCATTACCTGGTTAGTTAATCGTTACTCATTAACCTTTAAAGGTATCTTTCATAAATTGCCAAACTCCAAGGGCTGTTATGTAATTATATAATTCTTTTCTAAGTCCAGGGACCATTCTGTCTTTATATTAAACTCCTAGTTCGTTACTTTGCCCTTAACGAATTGGGTAAAGAATCATCCTCTGATTCGCTAATCTCCCATAACGAACTAGCTAATGAATCACCATCTGATTCGCTAAGCTCCCATAACGAACTAGCTAACGAATCACCCTCTGATTCACTAAACTCCCATAACGAACTAGCTAACGAATCACCCTCTGATTCGCTAAGCTTCCATAACAAACTAGCTAAAGAATCACCCATAACGAATCACCCATAGTTCTTATCCAGACTTTGACTCAAGGGTCAAAGTCAAAATCGTCAAGAACAGCAAATAGTCAACAGATCTTAGATCTGCAATTAAACCTTCGTTTCTTAACCAAATATCACGATTTTGGTATCAACGGAATCGTCTGACCAGCGCCTACAAACCCCAACCATCAAATTGGCCAAAATTTCATCTTTTAAGGGTGCGATTTAGGCATAAGGGTTACGGGTTCGTTTATCAATCGATTAACCCATCAAATCTTAACCATTTTCAGTAAGTTTAGCTTTGTTGGATTCGTTTTTACCTTACAAACACAGATTTATCATTTCTAGACTAATCCAAAACTAAACGAACAAGTTCTCGATATAAACGTACCGTAAACGAGTCAAACTACGAACACGAGCTGGTCTTTGATGTTGCTTTGGTTCGTCACGACGATCTAGCACCAACAAGCTCGGGTTCTCGCCTTTGGATCTTGGTTCGGATTGTAAGACGGTGTTGTGTGTGTTTTCTAAGGTGTAGGCTATGGTGTAGAGATTGATAATAATGGAAAGGATTAGGGTTTAAGGGGTATTTATACTCCCTTAAGCCCATGGACCTAAGGCCCATCTTTCTCTTTTGGTCCATAATTAAGTACATCTAAAAGCCTATTTATCCTATCATATTTATTATTATTATTATCCGAATGAAAAATTGGGATGTTACAATAAATGAAAAATCCGTGTTGTTACACTATTGTGTATAGTAATCATTTATCTATTCTAATACACGAATCATGTCTACGTGGTTTCCGATTTTATAAATTATTGTCAGTTAGTTTATTGCATATCCCGAACCTGAAGTGTAGTCACTGTTTTCTTAAATTGTTTTACAACAAAATTAATTTCCAAACCGCTTGACATCGTATGTCCGTTTAATTTAATAATTTCTTAAATTATGAATTTGATTATTACTTTCCACTAATTCTTTGTGAAGACGACCTTACTTACCCATACTAGTTATACGTAATTAATCTTATAAATACTTGTTTTTTATTAGAGCACGTCATCTGAATCAGCTGTGCTAGGGTGTCAGTTGGTAAATAAGTGAAAACAATAATTTAAATAAACAAACTGAATATACCCAAATGCAAATCAAACCCTAGAATCTTTAATCGTTCAATCTTTCTTACCTTTGATTAATTAACATTAGGTTTATTGTAATTGGATTAAAAACGATCATGTTACATAGTTTAATTACCATAAAAGATGATGAATTGATGGTGTATTAGAACGATGTACAGACGGCTTGAGCATTGAACTGAACTTGATAATGGCAACAAGTATAGATCAATTAACCATAGGGTTTCTGTTCGCGAGATAAAGAAGAAGGTATATATGAGTTTAATTGTGTTTTCATTATGTGTAAATAGCATAATACGAGAATCCCTAAGACGGTTTGTTTAATATTTAAAACGAATCATTTATTGATCATATTCTATAATTACATCATCGATGTAGGTTGCTTAAGCAAGGTAAACGATTACAAATGATCAATCCCATGTATATTACGAAGATTAAGGATCAAGAATACAATATGGTTCACGGGTTACGAGTTTGGTTATGGGTTACAGGTTTGGGTAAATTATAATAAAATCTTTAACCAAATTTACAATTTAGTCCCTAAAGTTCAAGGGTAGATACATAAAGAGCTAGAACATAAGTTTAAGGGTGAAAGTGTATATAGTTGAAAGTTATTATGGATATATATGTATATATATATATGACAAATAATAATAATAATAATAATAATAATAATAATAATAAAATGATAATAACTCGACAAATGTGATATTTTATTTATCAAATTACCTGAACACGAAACCGGGTCGGTTATTAGACATTAATAAATTAAACAAAAAACCTGAGTTGTTATAGTATCCCCTAATTTTAAGAATTTCGTCCCGAAAATAGAAAATATTAAAACAAATTAAGTATTAGAATAAATAAATTTTGAGAAAATAAAAATTGCAGATAAAACTTAAAATATATCATAATGTGGAACTTTGAGTAGTCGGAGTAACGGTAAAAATGACAATCCGATAAGCGCACTTATATATAGGATGTACCACGGCGTATCCATCATGTCCTTATCATCTTAACATTAGTACCGTTACTCCAAAATACTTTCGGTTCTAGATTATGACGCACGATTGCACCTACTATGATTTCCATACGAGGCTTTGATAATTATGTCCTGGACCATAATTACTTTTATTGTCGGATGGTCCACATAACTCGTCCCATCGCGTGGTTTACAAAATATTTGAAAGACATGGTTTTTGAGAAAACAAAAGTATTAATACACCTTGATTAAAAACCAGCAGATCATTATTGTGTAAAATATTTCGTAAAATGAAATGATCTTGTTGAGTTGTTTAAAAAAATATCAAAATTTTCTATAACATCCTTTTGATAATAGTATATAAATCTTGAAAGTTGAAAAGGAAAGGATTCCTTATTTTGAAACAGATTGTGATAAACGAGAAGTGTGGTATCGTTAACGATCATCTTTGGAAGTTTAAAATTAATAGTATTGGATGAGATAGAAAAATTAAAATTGATAGGTTATTCAAATGTAATTATTTCAAAAGCAACATCAAACAAAGAGTTGAAAAGATAAAATGTGTTTAGATAAAAATCACAAAAAACATTAAAATCTTCTTTGAGAAATTTAATTACGTTTTTTACTTCATCTGATTTAAAACACCTTGATTAATTATATCCATAAAAACTTCAATTATTGCGGTTAATTGATTTGTGATTGCTTGACTAGGTTAAACTTGAAAGGGTTGCAAAAACAAACCTAATTGGGGTAGGTTTGGTAAATTTGAGATTGCTGTTATTGTTGTTATGAGGATGAGTAGAGGTAAATGAATTGGAATTACCATCAAATAAGTTAATGAACAAGATTGAATTAACTGAATTAATGTTTTGAGATTGTGTTTATATTACAGAGATTGCGAGAGCTATCTCCTTGACTATACATATGGCCATAAGGAGGTTATAGAAATAGATGATTGATGTTGTTTGATGTTGAGAAACATTCTATGATTAATAGAGATGTGATTTTCAAGCAATGATTGATAAGTTGTGTAAATAAGTTATTAAGAAAAATGAAATTTAAATATGTTATGCTAGTGTTAGGTTAAGTTAGAATTTAAGTGATATAATCAATGAGATAATTTGATGAGTAAATGGGATTTATCAAAGCATGACAAATTATAATGTTAAAAATTAAAATTTGAGGATGATAAATTTGAAATACGTTTGATAGTTTATGAAGGTGATGAGTTATTTGAAGTATGTTTGATAGTTGGAAATGTGATAACATGAGTATGAGAATATCATTTGAATAGTAAAATGCATGATAATGATTTTTATTTATTTAACAGTTTGATAATATGATGGGATGTGTATGAGAAAAATATTATGTTAATTATTCTTAATAACTTGTGAATATGATGAGTTGAATGTGAGAAAAAACCAATTCAATGATAAAATGTAAATTATTTCCATCAACTTGTGATAACTGAGTCTTGATGAGTGAATGATATGTGCTCAATCATGGGAATAAAAATGTTTTTGAGTATATGAGTAGATCAAATCAATAAATATTGATTCAAATATAATTGAGTAAATAAACCAAATCATAAGTTGTTGTTTCAAATGTAATCGAGTAAACAACCAATTAAACAAATAACAAATGTTCTTCGATCCCATGAGCTTTCCATGGCATTTTGTTTTCCCAACTTGTTAGCATACCAAAGCAAAACTAATGTGTGAGTTGGGCTTCCCATGAGCGTTCCAGGGCATTTTATTGGCCCAACTAAATAACATATCAACAATACAATTGAGTTTGTCGACCAATGAGCGTCACATGGCGTTTTAACCGACCAAACTAAATAACGAATAAAAGAATGTAAACATTAGTAGTTGAAATCGTGTATCACCACGGATGATAATGCTCCAACAAAATATCTCCAATATAACGAATTTGTGAAAATGAATAGTTGGCATGTCCATGGATTACCATGGGTTTTTCACTCAACTAGACATTTTAAAAGTAAAAAAAAATACAATGAAAAATGTAACCATTTAGCCGATTACGTTAACCGCTTAAAGTGTCGATTGTACGTGTAAAGCCCCGGTCCCGGTGCCCTACATTGACGTTGGATTTACTCATAAACACAGTTCTAAATATTAGAGTTAATTAAAACTTTCACGGAATATTAAAACTTCAATCATTCATTACAAAACATTCATAACTTGTCTTTGAAAACATAACTTAAAATATCTTATTAAAACATCATAAAAATCTTCATATGCCAGTCTCTTCAGTTCTTGCCATGTGTCTCCCTCAGGCTAGCTGCTTCAGTCTGTTTACTTGCGTGCATACTAAAAGTCAGATACGCTGAGTGAGTTATAGTTAATCAGATAACATACAATACGTTCACATACGCATCCAAAGATACATATTATATACTTAATCTGCTTATATTTCTTTCATACATGCGTAATTATATAACTTCTTTCTTTCTTTCTTTCATTCTTTCATACTTTACATTTATTCATACTTTACATACTTATACGTTTTAAAGAGCATTATGCCCTACTGCCTCGAGTATTCTTAGGGCTCGGTCCGTTTTCTGCCTCGGATATTAGTAGGGTCCGGTCCCTTCTTCCTCGAGTATTATTAGGGCTTGGTCCCTTTCTGCCTCGGATATTAGTAGGGTCCGCTCCTTCTTCTGTACCTTACCATTCTTTTATATTTATTTATAAGTTTCATACATAACATACAAAAATCATCCATACATCATATGTGAACAATCACATCTTCAAACTATCACCTGGCGGTACATGCAATATCCGAATATCGTTCACGCATCGTTAAACATTCATTCATACATAAATCATCTAAGGCATACACTTACCACTTAAGGCAAGTTTATTAACTAATCACATCGATTATGCACACAACCCTGAAAAAATAACAAGGAAATGGGGCTAGAAACTCACTTTAAACGATTCCTCTCTGAATTTACGGTAATGCCCTTCTTGAGTTGTGCACGGCTAACTGTTTATCAATTAAATCACTTAACTATTCCTAATCATATCGTATTTCTAAGTCATTACCCATTTTAAACATTTCCCTTCATTATTAAATAATTACTTATCTTTAGCTCATATGTCATCCATGTCTATCGCTTAAGTACGTATATGCTGTTTATCCTTCGTTTATTTTATTAAATTATTTTAACGTATAAGTCCTACTGCGTATAAGTTATTACTGGCGTGTAAGTCATCCAGCGTATAAGTCCAACGTGTAAGTTTCCTTGGCGCATAAGTCATACATATACGTTTATATACATACACGGTACATGCATACATATACGTTTATATACATACACGCCACATATATACCTATACGTTTATATACATACACGGTGCATGTGTACATATATGCTACATATACACAGATACGTTTATTTACTTATGCGTTTATATACATACTTATACAGCCTCATCTACTTATGCGCTACTTGGACTTATACGGTACATACATACGTACACACTGCAACTTATACATATACGCCATACTTATGCGCTGCTATACTTATACGCTGCTTAACTTATAAGGCGTATAAGTTTAGTTCAGTTCTTTATTACGTGTTTTAAGGTTTTTCTTCGATTCCGGCGCCGTCAGCCGCCGTTAACCATTGGTCGGGGTTTTATCATTTATGACCCAAGTAGCTTCAGGGTGTCTACATCTGAGATGAGGTGGTCCTTAAGCTCGTTTTTGGTTTATTAAATACCCAAATAAAGCTAGATCTAGATCCAAACGGATCATAAGGCATCACGGAACTGCGGTTTCGGGTTCTAAAATGTTGGGTCAACTGTGATAAATGATTTCTACCAAGTTTCATGCAAAACCGGCTTCATTTACCCGTCCTTTTCACGAACCACACACTACTCGTTTTACCCGAAATGAACCAACTAACTCGTTTACTATCAACTTCATTACTTTATCAATAATCATGGACCGTTATATCATCCAATCAATTTTCATGCAAATCCATACACGAAAAGTAAACTTTTATAACAAAAACGTACATTTGAGGTTTATGATCGAAATCACTCGAATAGACCAAAACTATATCAAACGAACTCGGAATTGAGTGATATAAGAGCCACGGAACCGTCTCGCCCCGATCTACAAACCCATCAGCTCGCCTTCTCTGGAAAACGCTGCTACAGTCGCCTGAAAAGCTAAACAGTGACGGAAAAAACTCCATTTTTAGCTGTTACGGTTTAGCTCATAACAACCAAACTTCCATACCTTTGATCGAAGATCTTATTGGTGGAAATATTCATTTTTATTCCATGAACACTAAGTTAAAATTTGAGAGCGATCCGGTTAGATCTCTAAGAAACGTCATTTCTTTGTGGGCTATTTTCTCAAACATGGGAATTGAAGAAGTGTGTGTTTTTTAAGGTGTAGGCTATGGTGTAGAGATGGATGGAAATAGAAAGGATTAGGGTTTAAGGGGTATTTATGCTCCTTAATCCCATGGACCTTAGGCCCATTTTTCCTTTTTGGTCCATAATTAATTCCATCTATTTAGCCTACTTAACCTTGTATCTTAATTATTATTTTATTATTCATCTAATAACTCAAGTAAACTTTTCCGTCATAAATAAATAATATTAAATAATATTCTTAGAAACTTTGGGATGTTACAGTATGACAATTTCCACTTTGGCAGGGAATCTTGTCACACTCCCTAGCTTTAAGGGAAAATAGCAAAAACAAAAACTATGGAATTTTTAAGGAATTTCCCAACAATGAAAACAATCTACCAAAATCAAATGAAAATATTTTTTGAAGATGAGGCATTGCCTCAGAGTTATAAAAATATTTTGAGAATGAGACATAGTGTCGGAGTTGTTTGTGCATGACAGTATAAGTAAACATTTAATTTAACATTTAAATAAATAAGTAAATATATGTAAGCTGTAAACACACAAATAGACCACATAAAGTAAAAAAATAAGCACGTATGGGGTCCTAAACGTGTTTCTAGGGCACCATTAATGACCTATCTTAAACATTCGACTCTGAAACCAATCTGTCACACCCCAATCTAAGGTGGAAATGCCTGGGCACGAACTGATTGTTCACAGCTCACAAGGTACTATCATGCAATTGTAAGTGACAATATCTAATTAATTATTTTAAAACAAACACTTTACAAACAAGTACATCAATTAATAGAATATTACAAAAAAAATCCAATAATATTGAATAAGTTTTAAATCCTAAAAGTCATCTCTAAGTGATATTCATCTTGGTAAACAATCCAACCTGATACCTTGCAAATGCGTACAAAATAGAATAGGTTTGTTAACACGAGGTTGAGTGAGAAAATCACCAGTTTTGACACTAATAATAATATATATATTGAAACGCAAAACTGTTATTCGTGAGTATAAACAATCAAATCATATCATGTAAATATTGCAAACAAATAATGATGTGTGGGCTAACCGTTGCCACGCGAATCGGTAGTTGGTTACCATGATAGAATAATTGAGTTGTCGGTGAAACCATTGTCATGTGATCGGACACCGGCCACTACGACATGATGTGATTATAATGATGGACCTCTTCGAATCTGATAAAATAAACAAATAAGCTTGTAAAAAAATAGCAAATAGTCATTTAATTGATACACAACACAAATAAACAGCTTGCATTTGTGAATATAATATATTAAGTAAATTGATAGTTGGTATGCATAAGTCCCTAAAAGGTTTAAAAAGAGGTAAAGCAGGGGAGTGATTACTCACCTTAACGGATGAACAAAAGATCAAAGGATGATGTGAGAAAGTTAAACTCTTCCGGATATATAGTCAAGGATTCCTAGTTAACTACAATAATATAAATTAGTTATAATTGACATTAGGGTTATTGTAATTGCATTAAAAACGATCTGTCTTATCTTTAATCAATTAACATTAGGGTTATTGTAATTGCATTAAAAACGATCATGTTACATAGTTTAATTATCTTGAAAGATGATGAATTGATGGTGTATTAGAACGAAGTACATACAGCTTAAGCATTGAACTGAACTTGATAATGGCAGCATGTATAGATCAATTAACCCTAGGGTTTCTGTTCGCGAGATAAAGAAGGTATATTCGAGTTTAATTGAGTTTTGATTATGTGTAAATAGCATAATACGAAATCCCCTATGACGGTTTGTTTAATATTCAAAACGAATCGTTTATTGATCGTATTCTTTAATTACATCATCGGTGTAGGTTGCTTAAGCAAGGTAAACGATTACAAATGATCAATTCCAAGTATATTACGAAGATTAAGAATCAAGAAAACAATATGGGTCATGGTTTACGGGTTTTGTTATGGGTTACAGGTTTGGGTAAACAATATAATAAAATCTTTATACAAATTTGCAACTTAGTCCCTAAAGTTCAAGGGTGGATACATAAAGAGCTAGAACTTAAGTTTACGGGTGAAAGTGTATATAGTTGAAAGTTATTTTGTGTGTGTATATATATATATGATAAATAAAAATTATAAAATGATAATAACTCGACAAATGTGATATTTTATTGATAAAATTACCCGAACACGAAAATGTGTCAGGTATTAGACATTAATAAATTAAACTAAAACCCGAGTTGTTACATGAACTGTGTGAAAACGTGCTGAAACAAGCAGTTTTAAGTGCTTAAACGTGTTTAAAAGTGCTGAAATACACTATTTTTCTACTGAAAGTTGCTGAAACAAGTTGTTTAACGTGCTGAAACATATTGTTTTTGCATTAAGTTTGCTAAATTTGTTGTTAACAAGTTGCGCTTTGAAATCGTTCGAGTTCTGAAGTAGTTTAAAGTTTGTTGGTTGACTAGAAAACGCAAATAAGCCTAAACGAAGAAAAGATTAACATTTTATGTAATACAAAACCATAGATGTATGATAACGGATTATTGGACACCACCAAAGGCACATTAATAATATTTTAGGAGATGTAAGGACCAAATAAGAAACTAATAATTTTAGTTTTATTCGCTTTGCATATTGTATGCAAGTTTGAACCATGTATTACATTTCGAGTTTTAAGACACTTTATGATATCTAATGTTTTCTTTTTTTATTGCTGCTAAACTGTAGTTTGCAGTTTTTGTGTGATTAGTATAGATTCTTCCCCAATACTATATATACAAAATGCTCTTAGTAATTTACGCCTTATTGCGATTTCAAAATTGATAAACTTAAAATAAGTGTATATTGGGTAATGGTTGTTACATTCATTTTCCTCACACATTTGCAACCATATTTTGTTTGTTTACATTTCTTTTTTTATGTTCATTTATTTATATGTCGTTATGTTCATTTAACACATTGGACAAGCATATAGTCTACTTAGGCCCATCTATGGGTTCTGATTTTCTATTGGATCTGATTTATAAGGTATAATTTGATGTAAAGTGACAATTGCAATTCAGTTTATGAGCCATTGAAAATCGATTTGAAGTTCTCTATAAAGATCCAATTTGAAAATTAAAGGTGAGATTTTAAACGTGTCGACGCCGCTGAAACGTGCTGAAAACGTGTCGTTAACACGCTGAAACGTGCTGAACTACTGATAAACAATTTAATTAAGTGTTGCAACGTGCTTAAACTTGGTTTATTCCAACTTTTAAGGGGTTGATGGTCACGGAGCTTTCGTGCAGTGTATGAAGGGGGCTTATTCCAAGTTTTAACATTGGGGAAGACCTCAAGAATGATCGCCACATCTTCCAACTCATTACATGACACCAAAATCGTTTATGTTAATAAAGAATGATAAGGGATGTGATTAAGGACAAAAACGATAGATACATTTCATAAGACAAATATTTGTGTTCATGTTTGTTCATTTAAAAATGGATGTGTTCGTGTTTATTTATGTTTGTTTGTTAAAAATCTAAACAACTACCCTTCACAATTGATATAGAAACATTAAAATATAATGAACATTGCAAATTAATTGTACTAAATCAAAACGAAATAAAATAAGTCACTACAAGAAATAAAATAGCAAAACGATTAAAAACAAATATCTAAATAAACCCCAATATTTTTGTTTGAAAATATAAATAGTTTACTGTAATCATATTATCACATTGATGGACGTATACAATCCACTCGTCCTATTAAAGCAAAAAAAAATTTGTATTAAAACTACTCCCACGTGTATTTCAACCCATACGCCTTTTCCATTTGCGTTATGTTAGTGACAATACTTGAATTTTTCTCCTTAAAAATGCTTTATTTTTTATCCTTTAAATAAAAAAACATTTTTATATTTTCTTTAAAACTTTTGTTCATGTTCATTCGTTTATTATATGAATGAACATAAACAAATCTTTCGCTGAACTTTGTTTACATGCGCCTATATGTATATGATGTTTATAAAGTATTAATTAGATATGTTTGTTATGTTTGTCTAGAAAGTTAACGAGCATGGTTACACTAACGAATATGCCCAATCTTATTTATTTACGGACGGACAAGAATTTCGTTATGTTATGTGTTCGTGAATTGTTCATTTATCCAATAAAAGCTTACCAAACGAACACCAGCAAGTCTTCGTTGATTCATTTTGGTAAAGGTCATGTTTTTTAATTTATGTTCGTGAAACTCCGTTAACATAAAAGGTACTTTTTCTTGATTATTATAGTTAAAAGATCCGTAGTCTTTTGTAATTGAGAGCCACTTTGTTAGTAAAACAAGTTGGATTGACTTTATATGCACACCAGATTACCAGTTATGAACTATATACATGAACAACCAAAAGTATGTTCAAAATGTGACAATTTTAACCTTTTACCAATGAATAAGTGAAATGTGACAAATCACTCTTTAAAGTGTGCAAGCTCATCAAATATTTAGAAACTAAAACTAAGTGATCTAGCAAACTTGTAGATATCATCTAAGTATGATTTTTTTTGCCTTTTGATTACTCTAGATGTGTTCTTGCTTTCTTTATTACAAAAAAGTAACAAACTTTGTGATTAATTTTTTCCCGGAGAAAATGAAAGGAACAAGAGTGTTGAGAATAAGTTAATCAACATACTAAAGAGATGTTGTGGTGCTATATCTTCTGAAAACTGTTATAAAAGGTTATCATAAATTTACTATACCCTTAATCTGCATTTATGTTATTAACTTAATCCTATATTAGTAACTTCTTTAGGAAGCAAAGTAACCTCCTAAAGTTACGAAGTTGATTTGTCAGTTTGTTCCAAAATAATTATAATTTCTTATGATACTAAAAGCTTATGTTGACAATGTTCAGGTACATTTTTAAATCTTTGTTTTTAGTTAAGAAACAAACATTTTAATACTACCAATTTGGTTCATCCTACTAATAAAGATAGAATTTTATGATAACCAATGCTTATGTTGATTTGAAGGTCTGGTCGGGCTAGGTAGCATAGTGTTTGGAACGGGTTGACTCGGAAAGTTTTTATTTTGGCAATGTCATTAGTTGATAAGGTACAATATTTCTTTTCATAAAAGCAATGTCATTATATGACAAGGTACGATATTATTTTTTCTACCGTTTATAACAAAGTAGGCAAATGATAAATTCATTTTCCGTCATTCACGTTTATAATATAATATATTTCTTTGATGGTGGAACCATTTTGTTTTGGGTGAAAACAATTTATAAACAAATTGAGTTCGAGACGTTTAAAAGGAGTGTCAATTTTTATTCAAATTAAAACGGGTTATAAGCAAAATGTTTTCGAGTCATTGGGGCTGTACAAACTAGTAAAATATGTTAATCGAGTTGTTGGGTTGTAAAAAAAATTGGTTGGACGGGTTTTTAATGGGTTAGTGGGTCTACCCTTTTAATCGAGCTGTGTTAAACTAGTCGGCCCATATAGCTAAACATGTTAAATAATCATGACGACCTATTTAGTTAGATAGGTTGACCAACTAACCTATTTTGGGCCCGTTAACACAATTTTTAACCCACCATCAATATAAAACGTTTAAGAAAAGATTACTATAGTACCCTTTTAAAGTTACCAAGTTGGTTTGTGAGTTTGTCCTTACAAAAATATTAATTTTATATCATAATAAATTCTTATAATAATAAAATACGAGTTCATTTTTGAATCTTTGTTTTTAGCTAAGAAACTAAGATTACTATGGTACCTTCTAAGTTCTAACACTACCAATTTGGTTTGTCCTCATAATATATATGGAATTTAATGATAACCAATGCTTAGGTTGACATTGTATGGAAATTCGTCTTTTTTATTTTTTTTTTATTTTTCCTTTTTTTTGTATGAATTGCAGGTCAGGTCGGGAGGGATGTCATAGTGTTTGAAACGGGTCAACTTAGAAAGTCTAAATTTTGGTAATGTCATCAGGTGATAGGGTACAAAAATTTTTCTTGTATATTTTAAGTAATCTTTTATGGTTTTTGGATGCATGAAAGTGCATGTCTGTTAGCATGTTATGATAGATAAGAAGCAAATGACTTTCTATGTTAGTTAAAGACCCATCACCAAATTTTAGGATGCTTGCCAATGTTTTTAGACCCGGCCCGGGCGTCGACCCGGACGTCTTACCGGGTCAAAGGTCGGACCGACCCGGGTGGGCGGACCGGTATTTGACCCGGATGACGTCATAAATAATTTATATATATATATATATTTATATATATAATTCATATACATATAAAAATTAATAATAACAAAAATAATAATAATAATAATAACAAACTTTAATGTTTATTTATGTTTCATACATTGTTTTTTGAATATATATGATATATATTTGATCAATAAAGAAATCAATGAAGCTTGGTTGGTTGGCAAATGAGTAATTATTAAAGCTTCTATCTAAGAAATGACCCAAGTTCGAATCTCACCATTCACATTTCATTTTAGATTTAATAAAAAATGGGTTTTACCGGTCCCGCCGGGTCACCGGGTCCGGGCCGACCGCCACCCGCCAATCCCGGCCGGGTTTTTCGAAAATGGGTCAAATGCCTCACCCGGCCCGGTTCTGAGACCGGGTCCCGGTCGGACCGGTCCGACCGGCCGGGCCGGGTTTCAAAATAGTGATGCTTGCACTCAATGTCTGTAACTTGTTGGTTGATAATTTTAATTTGTCAACTCTTTTTTTTTTGCCTGGATTAGGGGGCTACTGATACATTCAATGGAGTTTTTGGAACATAGAGAAATAGATAGGAAATACGAAGCAACCTTTTTAAAGAGGTGAATAAAGTTATGGGTTTGATTGTCCATGTGTGTGATAAAGTTGTATGTAAGTGCGATGTCCTATGAAGCACAAAATTTATATATTAAACAAAAAAAATGATGGATTATACTAATTAATATATCCATGTGCCCATTTAAGTGATACATTAACCAAAATATACATTCAGTATTATCAACAAAATCTAACAACTAACCAAAAGCATAAATAAATATACTCATGAAAACAAATTTTATATGATCCGTTATAAAAAATATGAATCCCACATAATTACAAAACATAACAAATCAATAAAAACATACAACTATATATATTTAAAATAAACTAAAGTACTCCATGTAACATGCGGGCTAAAAGTGATTTAGATATAAATGCATGTGACCATTGTGTCTTATTCCTTTTTCTTTCTTTTTTTGTTTCTTTTTTTCATTTGACCACAACAATATTCTTTTAAACACAACATTTTTCTTTCTCATAGTCTAAAGATATTTACTAAATATTTAACACAACATTTTACTATGTAGCATCAACGTCATTACATAGTATTACTAATTATTAAAAGTATCACTAATTATCTTTCTCCTCACTTAAAAAACCTATAATTTCCGGCGGGACCAATTTCCAGCGAGCCCACCATCACCATCATACGCAGCCCCCCACCACCAAACACAGCTCACACCATCGAGTTTTACGAGTTTGCTCGATCCCATCTCCGGCGACCATCGCAATCACATTTTCAGATCTGAAGCAAATCCCTACCCACACAACTTAGCTTGAGATTCAAGAAAGTTTTTGAATCTACATATAGTTTTTGTTTCGAGGCGAATCACGTGCGTTTAACTCTGTAATTGTTGAGGTGACCGGAAACTCGTCGGAGAATCGAGGTTGCCAGAAGTAGGTGGAGGAGATGATCTGATGATGATGTGGGTTTATACTTTTTTTAATTCATTAAGGGTAATTTAGTAATTTTCTATATAAGAGGGAGATATGTAATTGACATTTTTGATTGAGGATATATATAATCCTATACTGTTAGTAAGGGGAAATATGTAAAAATTGTTAAATCAATTTAACAATTAATAATATATAGAAAATAAATTTAACAAAAAATAGTAAACATAACATAAAAAATAATAAATTTTACATATAATGGTAATAATACTCACATTTGCACAAAATGTGAAGGGTATCACAGAGCCACTGTTTTTGACATCTATAAATACTCCTCCATGGTGTCGCTCATAGTCCCGTATGCCTATTGACGAATAGCCGTCGTGCATTTTTGCAGAAGAGAAAATCCTAGCTTACGTCTCGTGTCCTCTTTTTGTTGGAAATATTCATACTCGCGTTCTAAATCTCCAACAATTCATAAAATTAGTTGGCGACTCATCCGAAAGCGGCACCGAAATCTTTTTGAATAAAATTCGAGTTTGTAGAAAAATAATCCCTTATCAGCTGGTTATGAGCACCTTTATGATCTTATTTAAGGGCATGTCGTCGTGTTTGTGGTTGTGAGCTTTCTCATTGTTCAACTAAGAGCTTAACAACCTCTCGAACTGTAGAAAAAATTACTTCATCTTCTGAATCATAATCCGAAATAGCGTCTGGCCCCGGGTAATAAAAGTCGTGTGTATAAACGGGTGTCGAATATGAGTCGGAAGACATATTTGTGAGAGGTTGAGAATTTTTGAAAGAAAATGTATGTTTTGGATGAGAAAATTTGTGAGTAGAAAGATGGATTTTGTGGGTTTAAATAGATTAATTAAATTGAAGGGTCATATGATTGTTGAAGTTGAGGATGGCCCAAAAAATTCCCCACATCGCCCCTTCATCACGATGTAGCCCCCCTGAAATCACCCCCCCACCCCCACCCCCACACCCACACACATGTTGCCCCCATTGACGTCAACTGTAAATGTTGTAGTTTGTGGGGATTGAACCACTAACTTTTTTATTTTACATCTTAACTACCTAATTACCTCGCCAAAGTGAGAATGGCTGGAACTCAAACATAATGTAACAAAATTTCGTTAAATTTAACACTTGTAGCAATAGGTCCTCTCGAAATTAAAACTATATAAAACAATGGCTAACGCTTGCATCTTGTTTTTTTTTTAAATCAGCTCGTTTTCGCTTTTTTTTTTATTACATAATGTATAACACATAGGATAACGAAGAATAATGGTCTTTCCGCTATCCCAACCATTAAAGCTTCTTCACACTACAAAGTGTGCATATTTGTAGGTTGGTTATTTATATTTTAAAAGATATCGCTAGATTTTCAAAGCCATTAGCTTTTTTTAATGAAGAATTTATTTTAATTTTTATTGTTTTTTTGGACTTGAAATGACGTTTCAAACCTTTCTATCCAAAATGTTTAAAGATTTTGTTCTCCTTTTCAGTTGAGCATTATCCCGTTAGATCAAAACCATTAGTTAGGAGATAAATTTATTTTTTTATATTTAATCAAAATGTTTATTTATTTATTTATTTACTGAGTCAATTATTATTATTTTCGGTGTTTAAAATAAAAAAATAACAATAGTAAAACAAAAAACATTTTTATAAATTATATATAACATCTATAATCTATGATCTATAAACTATAATATACATATAAACGAAGCATTTAAAAGCTCTTTGGTTGCTTCCTACATTCTCTCAAGTCTCTAGATTGTATTATTTGTAAATGAATGTTTCTCATTCATTTGACTCGAAATCATAGGTATGGCTCTTACCAAACCCAGGTATTCCTTAAACGGGTTATAACACCTTATTAAATTAAAAATTAACCTCACCAAATATTTGATCTGAAAACCCTATAAAATAAGGATATATTAAATATTAATATCCGATTTCTTTAAAAAAGGATATATATTGTTTATAATTAAAAAACAATTTTATAAACGGGTCATGGGTCTCATCAAACCCAAATTCCTTTTAAATTATTTATAATTAAAGAAAATAAAAAAAAACAATTTTATAAGCGAGTCATGGGTCTCACCAAACCTTAATAGCTTTTAAACTGGGGCATGGCATCTCATTTATATGTGAAACTCTTTAATCATAAAAAACTAAGTATGTTATTAACTTCTGTACAATCAATAAAATTAAATTCCAAAAAAATATAAATATTATAAACGAATAATGTAAAATACCTGTAAGAATAAATATATTTTATATATTTATTTATATGGCCATCATTATCATTTATATAATAATAGATCAAAATAATTAATTATACCTTATTATATATTAGCTTGGTAATTGTTGATGGGCCATATTACTCTTAATAGCTAATAAAGGGTTTCCCATTGGATGTATATATAGAGAGATAAATATTAACATCATAACCTAATCACACACACATAACAATTTTGTGTGCCTCCTCTCTCATAAAACCGAGTTCCTCTCAAGAACCCTAACACCATCCTTAACTATACATCCTAAAGGGGAACTCGACCATGCTGACAACCATGTCGTCTACATCCTTCTCTGTTGCGGTTACTACTCTCTCTGCCGTAACAGGTTCATAGGTTTAATATTTATCATGTTTTCTATTACTTACATGAAGAACTGATCAACATGTGGCATCAGAGTGATGTTGATTAATCAGTTCTTCATGTTTTCCGTAAATCTGGAATTGAATCAGAAGACATGGACTAAAACTTGATAAACCCTAATTTTTTAGGTTTCTTTTTTTTCATGTTCTATTATAAAAACAGTACATGAAACTGTTTTAAATCGCTAAAATTCATATTTAATAAACTCTAATATTTTCGAAATCTGTTAATTTCATGTTTAAAGATTTCGATTCCAAGTTTTTTTTATGTTTAATTGTTAAAATTTTCGATGATGTTCTTCGTGTTCATCATTATTATCAAAAATTATACATATGTTGGTTCAAAATCTAGATTAAAATTTGTTAATGATTATTTAGGGAAATATTTTTTCAAATCTTGGATAATTTAGAAGTTTTATTATTTTCTTAAAAGATTTGAATCCCCTTAAAATAGGAAACAAATATAATTGTTAATCATTAAAAAGATTTGAACCAAATCTTATCATTATTAATTTAGTTAATAAAGATCATGGGTTAAGGGCTTAAACCAGTTTATGGGTTCACGGGCTATTTAAAAATCATGTATTATAGGGCTTAAAATAGGTTATGTGTTCTAAGAGTTTATGAGTTTCTAAAATGGTTTGGGGTCATAACCCATAAACCCGAAAACTCACTAATACCGGAATCAACATTTTCCATAAAACTCCATAAAATCATGTAAACACCTAAATACTGAAAAACCCACTAAAAGCCGGAAACTGGCAATTCTCGGGAACCAAAAATTTCCGAGAACTAATTTCGCCAAATAAGGTCCTACCGGAAACTTAAAAATCCTTAGTCTAAACATTTTCCGCTATTAACTATTTAAATGTTTTGTAAACCTTAAATATTATAAAATTTCACAAAACATAAAAGCTTAACTTGAATGAACTTTTGATGTAACACTTCTGCTCAAAGGTGATGAGTTACATTTACCCTATCATTCAAGTATAACTGAAAGGCTTTTGTTAGTTTTGCCTAACATGATACAAATGTCTCACTTCTGCCCAAAGGTGATTTGTTACATTTTTATTTAGCAAAACTAGCCCGTGCATAATTAAAATAATTGTCTCACTTCTGCCCAAAGGTGACGTGTTACAATTGTTTTGCACATATACTTAAATAAATTTTAATTCTGCCCAAAGGTGATTTATTTTTTGTTTAAGTAGAACTGTTAATTATAGTCTATTAGTTTGATGTTAATAATAGACATATCACATCTTCAATAAAATATAGTAATCCTCATATTAATGATCCTTCATTAATCTAATGATCATAAACTTTAATCTATATTATTTTAATATCCCATAATATTACTCACTATATTTTCTTCCATAAATAACGTCTCATCCAAATCATCCACTCTAATCTTAAAATACAATTGAATTTTGTCTCATAAAGAGTTTTAATAGCATTTAGCTCTTCTCATTTTAATTATTCATTAAGACATGATATGGCTATCCTACTGCTCTTTATAATAACAATTATTATATTAAAAAATAGAGCATAACAAATGGGATGCGTTAATCATAATGTCTCTTATAATAATGATAATCAATAATTTATTTAAATAAATGCTATCACTAGAGTTATTCTTGATATAGTTTTTCCTAAGACTAATCAAAATAACTCATAAGATGCATGCATTCTTTCTTGAAAATTCTAACTATAAGTTTAAATGGCATTACCGAATACATCATAATGTAAAATACCATGACCCATAAAATTAAGGGCTTACACATGGAAATAAATACATTTTTTTAGTACATTACATACTAAAAGTTTCAGCTGTACAATTTGGTGCCTTACGAATCAACTATAACACTCAGAAGTAACAAAGGAAGATGAGTGTGTTGATCAGCAACATGTGTACACGAAAAGAAATGTCAGGTGCTAGAAATACGATGTTATTCAACTCACTACCACTAAAACCTAAAACAAGATAATTCTAAGGTTTATAGACAAAATACAAGTATTACTTCCAGCTTTAGGTTTCTTAAGGAGAAGTTCCATTGCAAAAATGTGCCATTAGATTAGGCATAGACATTACAAGACTATCCATAATTCAAAAGAACAACTAGCTAAAATTGATAGTTGTATAATAATGATATATAAGTATGCTAATCCTAATATTCCCATTAACACATGATTTGTTGAGTCTAGTTCTATATGTTTACCCGAAATCAACAAATAACTAACATAAGTGTTAGTGACAAATTTAAATGTTAAGGTTATTAGAACCATGATAAACTGTCTTTTAATTACACTTTATGATACCTTAAATATTCTGAAGATTAATCAGAATTTAGTATCAATACTTAAGTTACATTATGATAGTTATAAGGTTTTCATAGCCAACATAAAGTCACTCTTACCTTAAACTCTTATTTTTATTTGTTATCAATATCTGGATTGAAACATTTATAAAATAGAACTAGATGATAATATATACTTTCACAACTTTTGTTATAATGCAAATAAAAATTTAACGAAAGACAAATGAGACCTATAATATTCATCTATTAAAACCAAATTTCATGAGAAGTCATGACATGGTTGATGAGGGTGATTTTTCATATAATCTCATTCTTAGTGATTTTAAATCATGTGTTAAATGCCCTAAACATTACTTGGCTTAAGGAATAAGTATGGGTCCACCAAGTTATATTTCACTGACATTCGTGAAACTTATTCAAACGGAATATTCAGACATAATTCTTTTATCATTTAAAATGCTATTTACTTATATCTGATCAGTATTCTATGGTCCGCGGTCTTAAAGAGATCCGTTCATATATACCTAATACGATTTCTTCTAAATATGTCCTTTAAGTTTATTATGACATCTGGACGTTAATGGAATCAAATCAAGTCTAACATATATATGACAGATTCCCACGTCATGTACATCATTGAAACTTCTCTGGTATTTTTCCTAGAGATATTAAAGATCAGTGGGAGCCTTAAGTGTCTCAATCATAACTTACAAGATTTGCAAGAGGTAGGGGAGTGAAAACTTGATATTATCTCAAATACACCTCTTGTACAAGACACTGCTCCATTATAACACTATTCCATCAAAACTTATCTCTTTAGAATTTACTACTACTCTTACAAAAGTTTCATTGTTGCTTAAACGTGGACAAATTCAGATTTCTTACTAAATTAATCCTCACCAAGAGAAACTGCAACAACTTATATTATTAACTTGTTTCTCTGTTAGAATCTATTGGTCTTTAAATACTGACCCTAAGTATGCTAATTTCCTAAAGGTTTCTAAGGTCAGTAGGAGCAGTAAAAGTCTTATAATGACTTGTTAGAAGTACAAGAGGCGGGGGGAAGAGAGATATTAAATTTTACTCCAATTACACCTCTTGTACACCATACTACACCAAATCTTACACACTTAGAATCCTGAAAATGATAGCAACCTAACTAAGAGCTAATCCATAAAACAGAGACTTTTAAAATTACCCAATAATCAACTTAGGAGGCCATCTAGGTTTTAAAACCTACAAAATTTGATGCTTATGTAACCTCCCTAACTAAAGTTGAATTGGATGTTGGAAAGTTTAATGATCATACCCCTTATAATTAAACCATTATCATCAATCATAATTGACTCCATGAGTCGCTAACGTTTTGAGATTTGGTTGAATCACCTAAAGGTGTTCATAACTAAACTAAATCCTAACACAAACGTTAAGACACTAAGAAGCATAATTGATTATTAAAGGTTAGATTCAAAAGGGAATAAATCATCAAAGAATCTTATAACCTATATTATAAAACATTTCTTTGAGGATCATCACTGTTCAAGTAGCTTATAATAGTTAAAGAGCTACGTTAGAAGAACATTAAAACAACTTTCCCTAATAACTGACTTACATATCTACATGCTCATAAAACAACCTAAATGTTATAAACTGAAGGTTAATGAACATTTAGTCTATAAGTCAATAAAATCCATATATGGGTTAATGCAAACATCAAAATTTGATGAAATATTTATACAATTATTTTCATCAAAAACCAAGTGGATTAATGTACCTACCTCAAGATGAGTGGGAGCAACTAAAAACAAACTTGTCCTTATATAGATGACATTCTTCTGACAAGTATATGTTACATAAGTCAAAGCATTGTTCACACACTTTGATATGAAATATCTCAAAGATATCCCTTACATAATAGATATCATAACATTCTGAGATAGACCCAAAGGGACATTAGTTTTGTTCTATAAGTTTTATCTTAAATGGGTCCTTACACATGTAACAAACAATATTGCTCTATTTAGAGGATAATAGGGTCATTGAGATTATTACCTTATGCTTCATTAAGTAGAAGCCTTATGTAGGTTCAAGTCTATACTCGTTCAGATATTACTCAAAATTGTAACACACTAGATATGCCTAGATTAATGTGAAACATCTAAACGAGTATTAAAATATCTTTAAAAGAAACGTAAGACTATAATTAAAAAGAAGTGAGAATTCAAACCGGTATATTACTCTAAACTTTGTCATATTCAGAGATAAGAAAATGTAATTTTCGGGATATATTCTTATGTCAGTAGATAAATCTATCTCATGGAGGAGTCATAATGAACTAATAACAACAACCTAAGTCATAACAACATAATATGTTGTTTAATTACAACGTTGTTGTCAATAAATGTTGTTAAATATTTATTAGTGGACTCATAAGTTTTGTTAAACTCCAAATAACTTATATATTGAAGACTAATTGTGATAACGTCAGCTACCATGTTTTCTCAAACAGTAACAGTTTGATAGGTGTTGCATTAAATTTTGATATGAAATTAATTATTCGTTTATGAACGAATTGAGGAATCTAAATTTTCATATCGAATACATTCATGATATGCTTAAGGATCCTATAACTAAAAGTCTATTACCCATAAGTATTATGACAGCGCTTATAATCATGAGGGGTTTATTAATGACCACGTACAACTGCATATCGTACTATGAATGATTAACTATTAAATTTCCTCATCAGTTTTGATTTTGTACGTCTCTTAATATGTTCTGCATGCATAATGACATATAGACGAATTAAATATACAAATCAAACGTTCTGAAAGGCTTACTTGAAAATTTTGATCATAACTACTTAGGTTTTAAATAAGGACTGCAGTATGATTAATGGGGGTCTTGAGCTGATGTTCAATTCAATGACTGTATTTCTCTGCTCCAGTTTGAGTTTAAAACTAAAATGAGTGTTAACTCCTGATCAGGCTTATCTAATACTCATAATAAATGATTACTCGGCCAAGTGGGAGAATGTAAGAATAAATATATTTTATATAGTTATTTATATGGCCATCATTATCATTTATATAATAATAGATCAAAATAATTAATTATACCTTATTATATATTAGCTTGGTAATTGTTGATGGACCATATTACTCTTAATAGCTAATAAAGGGTTTCCCCTTAGGTGTATATATAGAGAGATAAATATTAACATCATAACCTAATCACACACACATAACAATTTTGTGTGCCTCCTATCTCATAAAACCGAGTTCCTCTCAAGAACCCTAACACCATCCTTAACTATACATCCTAAAGGGGAACTCGACCATGCTGACAACCATGTCGTTTACATCCTTCTCTGTTGCGGTTACTACTCTCTCTGCTGTAACAGGTTCATAGGTTTAATATTTATCATGTTTTCTATTACTTACATGAAGAACTGATCAACAATACCCCATAATATGGGAAATAAAAACTAGTTAAATAATATAATAATACAAGTTAACCATCACTGGAACGGGTAAACAATGCCCAATAATATAATTTATTAGCCATAAACAGCTGATATATAATACATGTTTCTTTAAAATATGTATGTCCATTAAATTTAGTGGTTTGCTCGTAACCAGATGGTCCATTAAAAGACGATATCGCCCCTTGGTTTCCGACTAGGTAATGCCTGTACCGAATATAGTCTTCTAAAACATTGAACATAGTTCGTTTTTTCATATCCCAATTTTCTCCAATAACATATATATTTGTACAACAACATGATAAATATACCACCAATTTCGTCATTCTTCAAGGAACCAAGCAATTGTAAGACCCCGATCTCGGTGCCCTACATGGACGTTGGATTTACCCATAAACATAGTTCTAAATATTATAGTTAATTAAAACTTTTCGCGGAATAATAAACTTCAAACATATATTACAAAATAGTTCAAATCTTTTCAAATTAAACATCTTTTGTCTATCAAATTAAAACATAAACCATAATAACATCATAACATTTTCCTCAAGATGTCACTGTCTTCAGTCCAATGCCATGTGTCCTATTCAAGCGAGCTGCCTCAACCTATTCACATGCGTGCATACTAAAAGTCAGCTACGCTGAGTGAGTTCTAGTTAATCAGGCAACATACAATAGATTCACATACTTACATATATATACGTATTTGAAGATACATATTCATATTAGCCCATTACCTTTCTTTCATGCATACATACATACATACATACATACATATACATTTTAAATAGCATTTAGCCTCTAACCTTCGCATATATTATTAGGGTCTATTCCTTACATTCGCAGATATTATTAGGGTCTGTTCCTTACATTCGCAGATATTATTAGGGTCTGTTCCCTACATTTGCAGATAATATTAGGGTTTGTTCCCTTTTTAAATATACATTCCATCCATTCGATAACCATACATATATTTCCTTATATAAACATACTTTCGTACATACTCATTTCATTACGTAACCAGCTAAATTAGACTATACTAACTGACGCGACTATTTATTTTATATTATTGGGGGGTTTTACTAAATACTAAGATTAAACTAATATTAAAACTAATTAACAAAACTTAAGACGACTTAAACCTTGACTTATTCAGATGATGACGAACAACCACCTAGGCTAGAATCCCTAATGTATCATTTATCAAATAGTTGGAAAATGCTAAGTTATGGAACCGGGATCTTAAATTATTCACTTAAGGGGAAACCGAACAAGACCTTTGACCTTTCTCAAGAAGACACATATGGAATCCTAATAAGCTATTAAAATTACTGGTTTTAATTAGACTCCCTTACGGTCGCTAATTTATTTTATGACAAGTACCTCTATAAGAAATCATACCTTACAGCGCGGAAATCAAAGGTAGTTTTAAGGAATTCACTTAACTCGCTAGACAACGTTAATTAATCAAACTTAGACGGACTCCTTACGAAGAACTAAATATAGAAATCTTAATCAACAAAAGATCTAACAATAACCTATCACCTTACAGCTTTTTAGGTTAGCAACACACTTAGATCTAATTGATTAATTAATATTGTTCCTATGGTATTATTGCAAATCAACCATAAACTAGTAAAAAATACACAGTAGATGACCTAACAGAATCCTATTATATGACAAACAATCACTAAGGGAACTGTGAAACAATAAAACTCGCCAAACAAACCTAAGAACACATAAGCATCGAATGAAAATCAATAAACCTCTTACTTAATCGTAAATCCATAAACGAAAACAAAATCCAAATCAACAAAAGTTCATCATAAGCCTAGGCGGTCTAAGGGTTTAGCCAACAACCATACCAAACACTCTCTGCTCGAACCAACGTGCCCTTCTCTTTCTCTTTTATTTGTAGCAGCCCTCTTTAATATTGAACCCTTGTTCTCCCTTTTCTTTCTTTCATCCGTAGGGTTCTATCCACGGCTGCCAATTATCTTCTATTTATTTCCTTCCAATTCACCGACCTCCAAAGCCCAATTATATTTAGTTACGTAATGTAGGAACACAACCAATTCACTTAGAACTAACAATATTTTTATGCTTATTTCCATGTCTTTCAAATGGAGGCTTTCTTAATTTTGAACTCTCATATATTGGATGGCCCACTCATGATATATGCATATTTGTGTTCCCTGCCAAAACAACACATGTTGTTAGTGATACAAATTCATAAATTTACACCTAGATTAATTAATTATTTCTAAACCATCATTATATCATGTTAATACTATTATGTATAAAAATTCACGTTATGAACAAGAATAGATAGTAAATACAATATTAGTGATAATAATAATAATAAAAAAATGATAGCAACACTAATATGTGTATTATATATATATGTATACGAACACTTTTCTAATATTTACCCGTTCTTATATTTAGTAAAAGTTTCATATTTTTGTTCATTGTCTCAACATACCTTTACAATCCACATATGAACAAATAAGAATAATATTCAATAGTAACGTGGCTCAAAATTACTTAAAAGTGTAGAAATAGTTATATAATAATAGGTATATTTTGGACCATATCAGTAACGAATGATCAGTCATTCGTTATTCATAACGAATGAATACAAGTACCTATCCAATCTTTGACTCAGATTGTCAAAGTCAAAATCGTCAAGAACACCAAACAGTCAACCAATATTAGATTTGCAATTAACCTTCAAATCTTGACGAAATAACACGAATTTGGTATCAATGGATTCGTATACCAACGCCTACAAACCCTAATCATCCAAACATCGTGTTTTAATGGTGCATTTGATCGATATAAGTATAAGGCTCAATGTTTAATCAAATACCCCAACAAATGTTAATGAATTTCAACGGGAATCGTTGCGTTTGATCAGTTTTTACCATATATATACAGATCTAGGAACATTAAATGACCGAACAAGTTTTCGTTATAGAACGTACCTTAAACGAATTGGTTTCACGAACACGATCTAAGCTTGGTGTATGTCTTGCTCGTCACAACGCTCTAACACCCACAAGCTCGGGTCTTTCCCTCCGGATCTTGGACTGAGATAAAGGAGGGTGTTTGTGTGTGTTTTTGAGTGTGTTATGGAGGCTAGATGATAAGAATGAAAGTTTAGGGTTTTAGGGAGGTTTAAGGGGTTTGTATACCCTTAAGCCCATGAACCTAAGGTCTATCACCATCCCTTATTCCATCTTTTAATGTCCAAGCCCACACTCAAATATTTCATTTATCTAAACTAAATAACGACACGTTATTAAATAAACGAAATTTCTTTTATTTATCTTTGTCAAAAGTAGGATGTTACAACAATGAAGTGTTTTGAATGCTTTTTCAAAACCGATTGTGACAATCGTCAATTTCAGGTTAACTCCGTTAACTCAACTCCGTCAATTCAAACTTAAAGATCACTGAATCTATAACGCACACCTCGTTACATTTAAACTAGGGTTTAAATGACGCTTGACACTTACTACATGTGTAGTCTTTCGGGAATTACACCGAAACGCAAACGAATTGACGCAAACCATTAGTGAATAAACGAAAAACGTCAAAACAATAATTATGTGATAATTATGTGTTAGACTTATGTGTTATGTGATAACATTGTATAAAACGCTAACTCAAGATGCAAACGAGTTAATTTAAGCTAGAAAAGTGATAAATAGGTAGTTGAGGGACCTAGATGTAACATGTTATTATTATTAATAATAATAAACCCTAACTCTCTCTTCTCTCTTTCACTCTACCCGACGGCAGCCCTCCCCCTCCCCTCTCTCGCGATCGGCAGCCTCACACACACACATATCACACCCGTTAAAGCTTGATTCTTCATAATCGGAGCATCCTACACTCGTTTCTAAGCACCTCTCACGTTTCTCTTGGTTATCTCTGCGTTTTAAGGTATATATATGAAACCCTAACTATTGAATATCATATATTAAGTGTTTAATGATTGATTATGGCTAGAGGATGATTGATTATGTGTTAGTGATTGATATTGATAGTCATATGTGATTTTGAACGGTGAAAGATTGATGAATCATTAATTGTTTGTAAAACCTAAAGGGTTACTACTGATTTTTATGATTAATAATGTTTATTGCGTGTTTTGAGTTATGTCATATGCTTAGGATGCATGTTAGATGATTGTTTATGCTTGCTGAGTTTGACGGCAGTGATTGTTAAAATTGAACGGTGTGTAACTTGTTGAGTATATAAGCAAACTGAGCTAATTATGAGTCTACAAGGTAGTACTCTGAGTCTAGTTTTTAGAAAGTCCAACCACGCCTAATTTGGAGTTGTTTTGGTTGGTCAAACGATTTAAATGCGATTAAAGGTCAAAACTGGTACTGGACAGATTGTAAGTTATGATTAGACAACTGTAACTAAATGTTAATGTAAGAATTGGTTGAGATTATTGATACTACAGTAAACTAGGTTGAGTCTAGTTTCTAAAGAATATAAATTTGCAATTTTTGGACGTGTAAAAGTTAACCTTTATGATTTGTGTGCAAAGCTGAGTTGTTAGACCTGCTGTTAGGTTGTTTTGTAAATATTATATCTCATGAACTACGAGACCAATTGGATTGGTTCCACTTCTGGAAGTTGACTTGTTGATTTAGGAACCTAACCCAAGTGGTCTTGCATCTGTTGGATTTTTCATTTAACGGGAATTTCAAATAACATTCTGTTGCGCATGAATTTGACTGTTATGAGTTTGCTGTAATGTTTTGATCATTGTGAAAAACCTATGGGGAATAAAAGTAAAATAAAACATGTTCTGGAAACCTAATACATGTATGCTTTTGTAATGATTTTTGATGAATTAATTGAGATGCTATGATTGGTGGAATAGTATAATCTTTCAAGTAGAATTCTGTCTCGGTAAAGTTAACTGCCGAACTTTGTGAAAATGCGTGAAAAGTGCTAGTTGCTAGTTAATTGTTATGATTTGACCAAATTGCCCCTGCGGGGAATACTTGCTAAATAAGTGTGGTATTTTGACCAAATTGCCCCTGCGGGGAATAGTTGCTAGTGATATGCGTTATTAATACATGACACGTAAATAATTGTTCACACATGTATCGTATCACAAATGTACTTGTTAAGTCACACACGATTCACAAATAAACACGAAACGTATCTTGTGCTTTGGAATTATGTGCCGGGTCTAGAGACTCGATATTAGTTCCGATACTTAGAAAAATCTCTTTGTTGTTTTAGAACGCTAGAGAGAGTTTTCTGTGACGCGCATCACTTGGTGATTTATTTTGGGAATTCTTCGCAAACAGTGAGTTCACTTACCCCTTTTAAACTGTTTTCAAACGCTTTTCACTTGGGGAGATAACATACTCCGAAAACGCATTTAAGATTTTGTTAATATAGATTATATATCACTTGTAAAGACTAAGTGGCAAACGCAATAACTAAAGTCCTTCTTTCACATCGAACCGTTTAATATTGGATAATAGCGATTCATTGTTGAGTAGTACTACTGGGTTTGACAAACCCCACCCAACGCTAAACTTGACTGGAGGTCGAGTGGGTGTAATCTTGGGTAAACACATACCATGGTCGGGATAGACCTGGTGGCAAGGCAAATGATAAACAGTCAACTTCGGTGTCGAACACTTAGTAATACTTGTTTTATAGGCTAGCTACCTATAGATATATAATTGACATAACACTATCTGGTAACGTAAAACGCTGAACGCAAAACGCTGAACGCAAAACGCTAAACGCTTTATTTTATATAAACTTGTGAACTCACCAACCTCGTGTTGACACTTTTAGTATGTTATTCTCAGGTAGCCGAGGCGGGCGCGCGGTATAGGATCATGCATGGTTTTTGAACATTCTGATATGCAAACATGTTTTTAATTATTATCACTTGGGTTTTTAAGTCGTCCTGCGTGACGTAACTTTTGTCTTTGGTTTTTACGCTTCCGCACTTATTTTCATTTAAACGTTTTTATGGTTTGATTATAACTAATGATTCCGATCCTGTTAGTTCACACACTCTGAAGGTAAAACTCCGTTAGTGGATTTCGAGGGTGTGACAGATTGGTATCAGAGCCATTGGTTATAGCGAACTAGAAGCTACATGCATACTAGACTATAACCGCGACGACCCATTAGTTATAATGATACGCACTGCATAAGTTTGTGTAGTCTTTGTTATCTTATCTCTTTACCTCTTTCACTCATACGCGCGCATACACGGCTTACCTGTAAGGATGTTGACGCCATCGTCATCATCATCTGACCCGATGTCTCACGCCCCTGGAAAGGAACCGCATCTTCCCAACTCATCGCCACCCCGAGTAGTCCCGGTGCTCGAAGCTCCTGAACCGAAGAGGTATCGCTTATCCGGAGGCATGTACGAAAACGAAGTTAGCTGGGATTGGTACCCTAATATGATCAGACGTATGGTCAATCGTGAACAAGTTCCCCCGCTACCTCACCCGAACCATCCTGCTTACCCCAACACCCTACCACCCATAACCGAACCTGTGGAGCGCGTTCTCGCAGCTGTTGTCTCTTGTTTAGAGCGTAATGTGGGTTTTATGTGCTCGGCGAGAGCGGATAATTCCCGGACTGATAAGTGATGGAACCGAAACTAAAGAGGAAATTTCCCGCCTGACAGCGGCAATGAAGGAAATGCAAGAGGCTAGTGATCAACAGATGAAGATTATGAGAAAGAGGCAAGCCGAGATGATAGACTTGTAAGAGCAACTCCAAGTAGCAAGGACCCGAACCGATATAGCTTTAGAGCATTGCGATGTCTTACAAATGCAAATTACTCAGAACGCAGCCGAACCTGAGGCAGAGCCCGAAGAGGAACCCGAAGAAGATCCCGAAGAGGAGCCTGAGGAGGATCCCGAGGAAGACCCGAGGAGGAACCCGAAGAGGAACCGGAGGAAGAACCGGCTGAGCCAGAGGCACACTCAGAGGTGTCCTCAGACGATGTGCAAATGTGCAAATTCTTGGATTGGAACTGGCTAACGCTATGAACTGAGAGGAGTTCAAGAATATGATGCGAGAAGAGTACTGTCCGAGAGAGGAGATTGCAAAGTTGGAATCTGAGTTTTGGTCATTGAAGATGGTGGGTTCGGAAATCGAAGCCTACACCACCCGTTCTCACGAGTTAGCTGTGATGTGTCCACGGATGGTAGACCCGCCGAGTAAGAGGATTGAAATGTATATTGATGGGTTAGCACCGCAAATTCAGGGCATGGTGACGTCTTCCAGACCAGCCACGATTCAACAAGCGATTCGGTTAGCTCACAAACTAACGGATCAAGCAGTGACCCAAGGTGCGTTACCACCTAGGGGTTCAACCACTAAAGCCCGTGACAACCCGAGTACTGACAACAGCAAAAACAACAACCCGAGCAATGGAAAGAGAAAGTTTGACAACACCATATCCTCATCCTCGAACCCCCCACAGCAACAACACTACCGTAAGCCCGAATTCACTCGGGGCTTCAACAATCAGGGTCACAATAACAATAACAACGGTGGCGGGCAGGGTTCGAGCGGATATGCTGGGAAATATCCGAAGTGCAACATGTACAATTATCATCATGCTGGGCCGTGTGACCATGTCAAGTGTCTGAGATGCGGAAAGATGGGTCACCAGGCCAAGGACTGTAGAGGAGACCTGGCGGCAAAGGGTGCTCCTAAACCACCTATGACGGCTAAGGGATGTTTCGAATGTGGTCAGGAAGGTCATTTCAGGAAAGATTGTCCCAAGCTGAAACAGAACGACAACAATGGAGGTAATGGAAGTGGCAGTGGTGGTGGAAACAATGGTAAAGGAAGAGCTTTTGTTATTGGGTCGGATCAAGCCCGCAATGATCCGTACGTGGTGACTGGTAAGTTCCCTGTGAACGATGGTTTTGCTTCTGTATTGTTTGACACTGGAGCTGATAGGAGTTTTGTGTCGAAAGCCTTTAGTCAACTCTTAGACTTAACTCCAACCCCGTTAGATGCTAAGTTTCCAGTAGAATTAGCCGACGGAAAGTCTGTAGAAACGACTCATGTACTTGCGGGATGTAAGTTAAAACTGTCAGGTCATGTTTTTGATATCGACCTTATTCCTTTTACGCTTAGTAGTTTCGATGTCGTGGTCGGCATGGACTGGTTATCCGAGAACCGAGCGGAGATTATATGTCATGACAAGATAGTCCATATTACTATCCCTTCCGGCGAGATCATTTCGATCCGGGGCGAGAGAAGCGGCATGACCACCGGCGTTATCACCCTCATGAAGGCGCAGAAGTATCTACGAAAGGGTCATCCGGCAATTTTGGCGCAGATTGTTGAGAAACCCGCGGAGGAGAAGCGAATTGAATAGATACCAATTGTGCGAGATTTTCAGGAAGTTTTCCCGGAGGATTTGCCTGGACTCCCTCCTATACGACTAGTCGAATTCCAAATCGAGTTGACACCCGGTGCAGCACCCATAGCACGAGCCCCGTATCGGATCGCACTGGCGGAGCTTCAGGAACTGTCCACTCAGTTGCAAGATTTATTGGATAAAGGTTTTATCCGACCTAGCTCATCGCCATGGGGAGCCCCTGTCTTGTTTGTCCGAAAGAAGGACGGGACTTTCCGCATGTGCATCGACTACCGGGAGTTGAACAAGGTGACGGTCAAGAACCGTTATCCTTTACCCCGAATTGATGATCTGTTTGACCAGCTCCAAGGATCGAGTTACTATTCGAAGATCGATCTGCGGTCTGGTTACCATCAATTAAGAGTGCGCGAAGAAGATATCTCAAAGACGGCTTTCAGAACACGGTATGGTCACTATGAGTTTTCGGTTATGCCTTTTGGCCTAACCAACGCACCAGCCGTATTTATGGATCTCATGAATCGAGTATGCAAGGCGTACCTCCACAAGTTTGTGATTGTTTTCATTGATGATATTCTCGTCTACTCCAAGGACAAGGCTGACCACGAGGAACACTTAAGGGTAATTCTGGAATTATTTAAGAAGGAACAATTGTACGCAAAACTCTCGAAATGCTGATTTTGGCTTCGCGAGGTTCACTTTTTAGGACATGTGATTAATGAGAATGGTATCCATGTCGATCCCGGCAAGGTAGAAGCCATCAAAAACTGGGAAGCACCTAAGACTCCGACTGAGGTGCGGCAATTCCTAGGACTGGCCGGCTACTACCGGCGTTTTATCGAGGGATTTTCAAAGATTGCGCAACCCCTCACCGCTTTGACTCACAAGGGTACTAAGTACAATTGGGGTGACGCGCAAGAATCCGCTTTTCAACTGTTGAAAACCAAACTCTGTAGCGCCCCTATTCTAGCCCTACCCGAGGGAACAGAGAATTTTGAGGTACATTGTGACGCATCGATACAAGGTCTCGGTTGTGTGCTGATGCAACTCGAGAAGGTTATAGCCTATGCCTCTCGACAACTACGGATTCACGAGAAAAATTACACGACCCATGACTTGGAACTTAGAGCTGTGGTGTTTGCCCTTAAGATATGGAGGCATTACTTGTACGGTACCAAGTTTACAATTTACACCGACCACAAGAGTCTCCAACATATCTACGATCAGAAGGAGCTGAACATGCGACAGCGTCGTTGGGTCGAGTTGCTTAAGGATTATGATTGTGCCATCAAGTACCACCCTGGCAAGGCCAATGTAGTAGCCGATGCTCTCAGCAGAAAAGAAACAGATAAACCCAGACGAGTGCGAGCATTGCAACTCACGATTCATGCCAACTTACCCGATCAAATTCGCGAGGCTCAACTCGAAGCTTTGAAGGATAAAAATCTTCCATCAGAACTCATGCGGGGCATGAACAAACAACTTGAAACCAAATCGGACGGGGTCCGATACTTTGAGAACCGGATTTGGGTTCCACGATACAGAGAGTTGAGAACTCTAGTGATGGACGAAGCACACAAGTCTCGATATTCTATCCACCCTGGCTCAGATAAAATGTACCATGACTTAAAGGCACTTTACTGGTGGCCGAACATGAAAGCCGACATTGCCATCTACGTGAGCAAATGCTTGACTTGTGCCAGAGTCAAAATAGAATACTAGAAACCATCTGGTTTGCTGCAACAACCGGAACTTCCAATGTGGAAATGGGAGCACATCTCAATGGATTTTATCACGGGTTTACCTAAGACACCGACGGGATGCGATACCATCTGGGTGATCGTTGACCGGTTGACTAAGTCGGCACACTTTTTGGCGATTAAGGAATCGGACAAAATGGAAAGGTTGACTCGTGTTTACGTGAAGGAAGTAGTGTCTAGACACGGAGTGCCTGTCTCAATTATTTCTGATCGAGATTCCCGTTTCACTTCGCACTTTTGGAAGTCGCTACAGAATGCCCTAGGCACACGCCTTGATATGAGCACAACATACCATCCTCAGACGGATGGGCAAAGTGAACGAACTATTCAGACCTTAGAGGACATGTTGCGTGCATGTGTGTTGGATTTCGGAAAAAGTTGGGAACCTCACTTACCTTTGGTAGAGTTTTCGTATAATAACAGCTACCACGCAAGTATTAAAGCAGCACCGTTTGAAGCACTGTACGGACGGAAGTGTCGATCACCTCTCTGCTGGGCAGAGGTGGGTGACAGCCAAATCACTGGTCCAGAACTGGTACTCGAAACTTCGGAAAAGATTGTTCAAATCCGAAACCGCATGGCAGCAGCACGAGATCGCCAAAAGAGTTACGCTGACAAATGTCGAAAACCTCTCGAATTTCAAGTGAATGACCAAGTGTTACTCAAAGTCTCACCTTGGAAAGGTGTGGTTCGCTTTGGGAAGCGAAACAAACTCAACCCACGATACGTTGGTCCTTACCGGATAATGGAACGCGTTGGTCCGGTGGCGTACCGACTGGACTTACCAGCGGAACTCAGCAGTGTACACAATGTTTTCCACGTATCCAATTTGAAGAAATGCTTATCCGATGAAACCCAAGTAGTTCCTTTGGACGAACTGCAAATTGATGAACAACTACGCTTCATTGAAGAACCAGTTGAAGTTTTGGACTGGGAAACCAAAACACTCAAGCACAGCAAAATTCCAATCGTTAAGGTTCGTTGGAACTCAAGACGTGGACCGGAGTTCACGTGGGAACGCGAGGATCAAATGATGAAAAAGTATCCTCACCTTTTTGAAGGGCTGACCAAACACAGAAAACCGCGAAACCCGACAAACCGTCAGAAATCACCGGAGGTATGAATTAAATTTCGGGACGAAATTTCTTTCTACTAGGGGATGATATGACAAACTGAAAATTTTCCTTACTTTTTCAGAAACTCATCACGACTTGACTCAAATTTTCGGGACGAAAATTCTTTAACATGGGAATGATGTGACAGTCGTCAATTTCAGGTTAACTCCGTTAACTCAACTCCGTCAATTCAAACTTAAAGATCACTGAATCTATAACGCACACCTCATTACATTTAAACTAGGGTTTAAATGACGCTTGACACTTACTACATGTGTAGTCTTTCGGAAATTACACCGAAACGCAAACGAATTGACGCAAACCATTAGTGAATAAACGAAAAACGTCAAAACAATAATTATGTGATAATTATGTGTTAGACTTATGTGTTATGTGATAACATTGTATAAAACGCTAACTCAAGATGCAAACGAGTTAATTTAAGCTAGAAAAGTGATAAATAGGTAGTTGAGGGACCTAGATGTAACATGTTATTATTATTAATAATAATAAACCTAACTCTCTCTTCTCTCTTTCACTCTACCCGACGGCAGCCCTCCCCCTCCCCTCTCTCGCGATCGGCAGCCTCACACACACACATATCACACCCGTTAAAGCTTGATTCTTCATAATCGGAGCATCCTACACTTGTTTCTAAGCACCTCTCACGTTTCTCTTGGTTATCTCTGCGTTTTTAAGGTATATATATGAAACCCTAACTATTGAATATCATATATTAAGTGTTTTATGATCGATTATGGCTAGAGGATGATTGATTATGTGTTAGTGATTGATATTGATAGTCATATGTGATTTTGAACGGTGAAAGATTGATGAATCATTAATTGTTTGTAAAACCTAAAGGGTTACTACTGATTTTTATGATTAATAATGTTTATTGCGTGTTTTGAGTTATGTCATATGCTTAGGATGCATGTTAGATGATTGTTTATGCTTGCTGAGTTTGACGGCAGTGATTGTTAAAATTGAACGGTGTGTAACTTGTTGAGTATATAAGCAAACTGAGCTAATTATGAGTCTACAAGGTAGTACTCTGAGTCTAGTTTTTAGAAAGTCCAACCACGCCTAATTTGGAGTTGTTTTGGTTGGTCAAACGATTTAAATGCGATTAAAGGTCAAAACTGGTACTGTACAGATTGTAAGTTATGATTAGACAACTGTAACTAAATGTTAATGTAAGAATTGGTTGAGATTATTGATACTACAGTAAACTAGGTTGAGTTTAGTTTCTAAAGAATATAAATTTGAAATTTTTGGATGTGTAAAAGTTAACCTTTATGATTTTACAAAAACGTTGTGCAAAGCTGAGTGTTAGACCTGCTGTTAGGTTGTTTTGTAAATATTATATCTCATGAACTACGAGACCAATTGGGTTGGTTCCACTTCTGGAAGTTGACTTGTTGAGTTAGGAACCTAACCCAAGTGGTCTTGCATCTGTTGGATTTTTCATTTAACGGGAATTTCAAATAACATTCTGTTGCGCATGAATTTGACTGTTATGAGTTTGCTGTAATGTTTTGATCATTGTGAAAAACCTATGGGGAATAAAAGTAAAATAAAACATGTTCTGGAAACCTAATACATGTATGCTTTTGTAATGATTTTTGATGAATTAATTGAGATGCTATGATTGGTGGAATAGTATAATCTTTCAAGTAGAATTCTGTCTCGGTAAAGTTAACTGCCGAACTTTGTGAAAATGCGTGAAAAGTGCTAGTTGCTAGTTAATTGTTATGATTTGACCAAATTGCCCCTGCGGGGAATACTTGCTAAATAAGTGTGGTATTTTGACCAAATTGCCCCTGCGGGGAATAGTTGCTAGTGATATACGTTATTAATACATGACACGTAAATAATTGTTCACACATGTATTGTATCACAAATGTACTTGTTAAGTCACACACGATTCACAAATAAACACGAAACGTATCTTGTGTTTAGGAATTATGTGCCGGGTCTAGAGACTCGATATTAGTTCCGATACTTAGAAAAATCTCCTTGTTGTTTTAGAACGCTAGAGAGAGTTTTCTGTGACGCGCATCACTTGGTGATTTATTTTGGGAATTCTTCGCAAACAGTGAGTTCACTTACCCCTTTTAAACTGTTTTCAAACGCTTTTCACTTGGGGAGATAACATACTCCGAAAACGCATTTAAGATTTTGTTAATATAGATTATATATCACTTGTAAAGACTAAGTGGCAAACGCAATAACTAAAGTCCTTCATTCACATCGAACCGTTTAATATTGGATAATAGGGAGTCATTGTTGAGTAGTACTACTGGGTTTGACAAACCCCACCCAACGCTAAACTTGACTGGAGGTCGAGTGGGTGTAATCTTGGCTAAACACATACCATGGTCGGGATAGACCTGGTGGCAAGGCAAATGATAAACAGTCAGCTTCGGTGTCGAACACTTAGTAATACTTGTTTTATAGGCTAGCTACCTATAGATATATAATTGACATAACACTATCTGGTAACGCAAAACGCTGAACGCAAAACGCTGAACGCAAAACGCTAAACACTTTATTTTATATAAACTTGTGAACTCACCAACCTCGTGTTGACACTTTTAGTTTGTTATTCCCAGGTAGCCGAGGCGGGCGCGCGGTATTGGATCATGCATGGTTTTTGAACATTCTGATATGCAAACATGTTTTTAATTATTATCACTTGGGTTTTTAAGTCGTCCTGCGTGACGTAACTTTTGTCTTTGGTTTTTACGTTTCCGCACTTATTTTTATTTAAACGTTTTTATGGTTTGATTATAACTAATGATTCCGATCCTGTTAGTTCACACACTCTGACGGTAAAACTCCGTTAGTGGATTTTGAGGGTGTGACACCGATATTGAAGTAACTCCGTTGTTCGCAAGTCGATCAACTCGTACAAGCTACTAATCTTGTTCTTCAATATTCACAACGGAAGATAAACGTATCCAACCACCCAAAAAGAAGAAAAAAGACTTTTGTTTGCCATTTGCAAGTGTCTGACGAAGCACGACAACAAGGTGCAAATAATGTTGAGCAAGGCTAGAGCACTACTCTATGATTACTACTCTATGATTGCAACATAGAAGTCAAGGTTACCCGCCAATAAGTCAAGGGTTTAGTTATCTAAAAACGGAGTGTAGTGGGCTAACATTTCATTCCTTCTTAGCTTTTTATGGCGTCAAACACTATTACACTAAATGCAGGGGTTGCCAAAGTGGCAAGTGCGCCATTCAGTTAGTGGACGTGAGGGCTTGGTTGTGTGGCTGAGGTCTTTTCTTATCCAATCAAACCATTTTTCACGCTTTCTATTAAGAAAAACATAAATTAATATTTGTGTTGTTAGTCAAACCACTATGCATTTTTTATTTATGAGAAAGTTAGTGAGAATCTTCATCTACACATATTCTAAGAATAATAATGATCGACCCCTAATACTTTATAAGCTCGTGAAGTGATTGTGTGTCTTGCTTGTAATAATACACAACCACATGTATGCACGTTTGCTTATGTAAATTGCTAATCTTTTTGCACGCTTCTTATGTATTTAGCAAACACGTAACAAAACTAATGAAACCGAAAATATTCAACAAAACTGCTAATTTAACCACCAATAGGGTGTGCATAGAACCGTAAAAAAAAGAGAATGATTTGAAACGATAAACAAAATCGAAACCGAATGTGTTTTAAAAATCAAAATTTCAGTTTTTGGTTATCTTAGCCCAAAACAAACTCAAACCGACCTGTCACACCCGGTGGCTGACCTGTGGTTTGACGACAGGAGTCTGCCGAACCCTGTAATAAAAGAAGATTTAGTGTTATATATACGAGAAAACCCTAACCGGCCCCTGTAAAATTTTGATTTCGACCATGTGAAAAACTGATTAAAGAAGAGGGAGAAAAGATAGAATGGAAAAGAACAAGTTTTGCCAGATTTTATTTTCCAGCGACATGCGAAGTTGTAGCGGGAAGAAGTATTTGTGGGAAGATAATAAGATATAATGAATATTTGATATATTTTATTAAAGTATTTTTTAATATTAAAGTATACTTTAATATGTACCTTTTTGACGTCTTTTTCGTTATTCTTATTCAATTTAAATTTCTTTTTTAATCTTTTTTCTTCTTTTCAATAATAGTGCATAAACTTAAAAGTAATTTTTAGTTTAGAGTTAACTGACATTTTAGTACATGTAATTTGATCAATCACGCAACTTTAATATTGATTTTGAATTTACTGCAAATGGTTGCTTCATGTTTCAAAACATGCCATTTTAGTACATCTTTTTAACCTTGTTTATTTTTGATCGTTAAGTCAAGGGTAAAATAGTAATTTCATTTACTTATCATGAAGTAATAAAACGGTTGGTTCAGGGTTCGAATCCACGCCTGTAGCAAAAGCAAAGCAGATGCACTAACCACTACAACAAAGAACTAAGTGGTAACTAAAATGAAACTGAATATTTTTTACAGTATAAGTTTGAATAAACCCCAAAATCCTCATAAACCCTATAAATGAAATCCTCAAATTGGTATATAACTGTCTTCTATTAATGTGATTTGGCAGAGGGCTTTTGTTCTCTAGATAAAGACGTGTCTAATTTGATTACGACTTTAATGTCGGTTTCAAGCTCATGAGTTACCACTTACCAGTACTCTCTGAAATTGAGGAGAGTTATTATTGAGAAATGCAGTTATTGGGATTTGGGACTGCTGGAAGGTGAATATTCATATCTGAATATTCAAGAGAAGTTGAATGATCTATTGGCTTTGGTTTATCTACTGAGAGCTAGTTTTATTGGAATGAAGGCAATTAACTAATTTTAGTCTACAAAGCTTCTTTGTTTATTGAAATACACGGATCCGATCCCCTCACGGGTCCTGGATCCAATGAGTCCATAGGGACGGGTCAAATACTACTAACCAACGATACGATCACAATCTCCTGAAGTCCAGTGACAAAAACCTACAAAACAAGCACCGTGAGCTCGTTACGGGAAGGACAAGAAGGGGGTCTTCCCGTAACCACCCTCCGGCGTGAGAATAAGTACAGTTCCGATGGAGAGAAAGTACTTAAGTATTCAGAGTAGATAGTGGAGAGTGAATATGTTACCTCATGGAGATTGTTAAGTATTTATAGCCGAAGAGTGTGGGAATATAATTGGCCCAGCTGTCCCTTTCTAGTAGATGCCCTTGTAATCGTTTGGACACGTGCCCTCTTGTAATAGGTTGGGCTATACGGCCCATGTGCATGGTTGTAACAACCAGGACACGTGTTTTCATGTGATAATGACGAGATAAACCTAGCCATGTGCACAGTTATAACAACCTGGCCAGCTGCCCTTCTTCTATTGGTTAAAAGGTCACGTATTCACCAAGAAAGGATCTTGGTAAATCTTCTAGAAGAGAGTTGGTTAAATGTAGCGGTCCTATGACGTTGCCTACTGGTCATCCTTGCGGGTGTAAACAATGCCTTGAGGATGACTTCTGAGGGGTCTAGATCCTCCCGCACATAGCTCCTGGGAAGTAATGTTATTCTTCCTTTGTCTTGGATTATGCGGATGGTTTATATGTCCCGCGGGTGGCATATGAGAGGATCCCCTCTGACCCGCTGGTGGTACTTAAGGGTATTTGGGTCTTTTGGTACCCTACCTCTATAAGTCCCTCCAGTCCATTGTTTCTTCCGCGTGAAGCTCTTATGCGGGTGAAATTTTGGACTTAAGATATTGATTTGGGGATTTTTTGGATTTGCAAGTTGTGGTAGAGATATTTTTTGTTGGTCTGGATAACGATGAAAAAGTACGAAGGGACATTCTGACGGTTGTCATACAGTTGACGTGACGTCTATGCCGGCTGTCACTGTACCCGACTGTTAACTTTTCACTTTTTCGTTTTTCCCATGTGACGTGGTGCTATTCCATTGGACCAACTATTTCTCTTTCCACTGTTGGTATCCCATCGCATTTATTGCGATGAGTATAAATAGGGATAGTTATCTTTTCTTTTAAAGTTTTATCGCCTTTGATTTCTCATTTCTCCTTTGTTTTTTGCTCTCGAATTCCTGATTATCAAGATACCCTTGTTCAAGATTGCTCGTAGCTTTCATTTTCACCTCGAATCGATGGCTGGGGATAAAAAGACGTCAACATCGCCCGATATTGATACTGTGGAATCTAATTGGAACCAACCCAATTATGAGAATTTAATCCATACTTATGGCATTCCACCGGAGTGGGGGCTGGAATTTCATGCTGAAGGGTCAGTTGCTACTAAACCTTCAGTTGGTAAGATGTCGGTTTATGCCGACTTCTTTTCACAGGAGAATCTTCGGTTTCCGATAACCAAGTTTCTCATGAAAGTACTTAGTGCCTATGGAATCTACCTTTCCCAGGTGCATCCGTTCGGACTCATGCGGATTCGACATTTCGAATACGTGTGCGGAGCGAACGGGATGGTCCCATGCATTGATCGTTTTTCGGTCATCTACCGGGTGGTCAATTGTGGCGGGTGGTTCAATTGCGTTTCGATTCCCAAGAGGGTTATTGGAACTGAACCGCTCCTTAGCGCTCATAAATAGAGGACCAAGTTTTTCTGGATCTCTGAGGACGTCGTTCTCCTCCCCATGGTTCATCGTACGGCTGATGAGTCACTACCGGACGTTGTTACTGCTCTACACGAGGGTCAGGAGTGGTTCCGCACGTTGATGCGGACACCTACTCCTATGCGGGCCATTCCGATGGAGGCCTTAGTGTGGGCGGATATGAGCCGCTTGTGGCCATGCCCTGAGTTGGAACCGTTTTTTCAGAATGTGGATGAGAGTAAGTCCTACATTCTTTTTAATACCGTCGGTGATTTTATTCCATGAAATTTTCGTTTAACCCTTATTGTATATGTTTCAGGTGAAGGGTCAATGTTGAATACCCTTATAGATGATACGGGATGTCCACAAAAACGCATCCGCGATGCTAAGGGCTTACCCATCCTGGACAAAACTCGCGACCGTTTCCTCTTCCCAACGAAGCTACGCGCCGAACCGATAGCCTCGGAAGTTATTTTCCAATTAGGTGCGTATATCTTGAACCCTCATCTAATGAACGCCCTTACTTCCAACGGGGTGATTGTAATTCTGTCATCAAGTGATGAATCATCACTTTCTGAGGAAGGGCATACTGATGATATATTTGTGTTTCATCTGTCGCGCATGCACTGGCAGAATTAGAGCAGAAGAGGAAATGACGGTCCTCAAAATCAAGTGACACAGGTACAAGTCACGCGGATGTCGAGAAGGGACCAGCTAAAAAAGAAGCATCGGAGTCATCGTCCGAAAAAACAAAAAGTCCATCTTGCTGATCGCATTAAGGAGTTATTCCGTAAGTTTATACAGAAACTTTGTCTTTCATTTGTTTTTCTTTACTTTGACTCCAATGTTTGTTTTTGGTGTTTGTAGAACCAAGTGGAGCTACTGATGAAGGTGCGTCGTCGGAGAAGCCGCCATATCCGCCAATGGAGACAGATAAACCATCATCTCCACCGCCGGAAACTGAAGAAGCACCAATTCCTCCAGAGACCGAGGAAGCACCGCTTCGTCCACCTGAAGTGGAAAAAACGTCATCTCCTTCACCAACAACTGCCATATCTGGTGACGCTCCTGGGTCTAGGAGACAGAAACCGGTTCTGGACACTAAAGGACTGGTGACACACGATGCGCCACATCAACCATCACCTCCAACTCCTCCTCCTCACTTTTCCTTCTCTTCCCCACTACGCCCCCAAACATCAAGTTTTGACTATTATGGGGTACCCAATCCAGGTGAGGATGATCACCTGTATATTCATCATTGGACTATCGCAAAAGGATCCCGTTTTACAGATCCGAACACTTGTGCTACATTTGTTAGCCAATGTGTGCCTCCTGCAGAATGGATTTTTAGCGTGGCCATTCCCGCCATGATCTCTAAATGGATTTTCTTCTTCCCTGGCCAACACCATGGCTAGTGGACAAGAAATTTTGCGAGAATGGCGGTCCATGTGGGAGAGGTGGGGAGAGATGTCTCGGACCGTGGAAGAGGCCAAGAAGGAAGCTAAAGAGCAGCGTCTGAAGGCTAACACTGCCAAATGGGAGCTGACAGATGCTAATATTACTCTTAGGGCCGAGAAGGATAAACAAACCGCCACGGCCCGCCAATGGGAAGAAGCTTGTAAAAAAACAGAATACCATTCTCCAAGCTGCTCGGGACGAGGCCCAGCGAAAGAAAGAAGATTTGGCCATGGCACTTAAAGCAAACACTGCTTAGGAAGCTCAAGTGACCCGCCAAGGCACCATTATTCAAAACCATGAGGCGGAGTCCAAGCTGCGAGTGGAACAGGTGGAGCTCATGGAAAAAAGAGCTACCGATTTGCAAGCCGTAAATGATTCTCTTTTGCAAGCGCGTGACGATGCAGAAGCTCGTGCAGCCAAATGCCTAGAAGACAACAAGAAGGTGGCTAACGAGTATTGTCACACCCCAACCTACGGCAGAAATTCTGGGGCATAACTGATTGCTCACAGCTTGTCAAAGGTTACTATCAAGCAATAATATAAGTTTCGATATTAATTAAATAAATTTCCAAATAACAAACATCCATAAAGATTCCAAATACACAAGTACATATATTAATCAATAACAATATGTCTCATTAAGTTTTCTTCTAGCATAAATCCTTAAGTGATCTTGTACTTCACATCAAAGGAATACCTGTATATGCGTTGAAAATAAAATGGTTTTGTCAACACAAGGTTAAGTGAGCAACACACCAGTACATTGTATAAATAAAAATATGTATTTGCAACAAGTCATATGAGAATAACAAAATAACCAAATGAGCAAGAATAACTGAGATGTCGAGAAGCACAAAGCTATAACGACTAGCGTATGATCATACTAGACTGAGATTATGTTGGACCTCTCCGAATGCGGAAGCATATGAAGCATATAAGCACATAAAAAAGTAAGGTATAAGCTGTTAACACATAAGACAAAGGTGCAGTTTTGAGTATAAGTATGTATGAGAAATATATTTACGCATATGTCCCCAAAACGTGAGAAAAACAAGTAAAATAGGGGAATGTGGTACTCACCTCAAAGATGAACGAAGATGATTAAGATAACAATAAGAATGACGAGAGCGGATCACACGCGTTGACGATAAGGCCTAATAAGGATAAGAATACGAAAATGCTAAGTTAATGAACTAGATCGATTATGAAAGCTCGATACATATAATTATTATTAAGTCATATTATATTCTCTTTAATTAAATAATATTTTAACTTATAAAATATCATGAAAAATCTCTAGTTTGTTAAATTATAAACAAAGTACATTATAATACTTTATTAAAGATTATATAAGATAATATTATTGATTCATTAAATCCGTTTAAAAGTGTATTATAATATTTTATTATATAAAAATATTTGTATAAGAGTAAGACACATATTTTATAACAAATTAATTTGCCAAATATATAAGTATAGAACAAACACATCTTAATAATATTATTATTAGTTTTATAAATATATTTATAGTTTCCTTGATATATATTTGTATCAAAATATTATGGTTCATGTTAACTTATATATATACTTCATACACATATATACACGAACGAAAACGTGAGAAAAATAAGTATTGTAAACTCGGTTTTTCAATGAAATAGTTTTAATCAATCATCATTATTATTAATAAACTTCTAAATTACTTAAAAAGAATAATAAGAATACTTTTCCAAAAAAAAAAAAAAAAAAAACAGGTGCAAGGGGTTGAACCTGCGACCCCCGCCCCATAACACATAGGTAATAACCAGCCGAGCTACAACTACATTCGTTTAAGAAACAACTTGTTTTAATTATAAACATGAACAGATACTAACAAAACGGATTAAGAACCCTAGAAAACCAACTGATCAAACCATGTACAATTAATCAAAACAAGTTTAGGGCTAATGATCTACACGTCATCGTGATCTTAACCTTGTAAGTTGATTACCTTAACTTGACCTGAAAGGGGTAGACGACGAACTAATGGTTACGACTAGACTTTGATCCAGAAACACCACCTCACGACTTCGATAATATAATTAAACTTTGGGAAAAGATTGGCGACGGCTAAGAGAAGGTTGGTGTGTATTTAATTGCCTTTTTGAGATCGTTTATATAGATAACGAGATTAGGGTTCATAGCGTGAGTAATAAGTTGCGGCCCATGTTTTGGATCCTTCTAAACGAAATTAAATGAGGGATTAGAGTTGGCTAGATCGAGTTAAGGTTTAGGAACACCTAATTAGACTTTAGTTGATGGATTTGGCCTCAAGAACAAACTAGGGTTTGAATTAAACCTTTTGGGTTCGGATTTGGTTTGGATCCAGATTCAAAAACGGGTTAAATATCAATACTTACAATCTAATCCCTGATGTTTAAAGATGGACGCCAGAAGTTGAAACTATATGATTTTGGCTAAAAGTGTAAAAACAATAAAGATTTAATTATAAATAATTATATATTAATAAAATAATCAATTTTGCTCGATAAACGCCAATTATATTTATTTAATAAAAATAGTCCGAGCATTGAACCGAGTCAGGTAAAAGAATAAGTTCGAGAACCCGAGTTGTTACAGTCTCCCCTACTTTAGTGAATTTCATCCCGAAATTAAGGAATACCATAATAACACCATTAAATAAAAATACATAATATAGAACTTTAGATAGTTGAAGTAACGCTTCAAATGAAAATCCGATAAGGGCACTTATATATAGGACATACCAGCAGCGTATCCACCATGTCCTTATCATCTTTGCATTCGTACCGTTAGTTCAACTACCTTCGGTTCTTGATTATGACACACAATTATTCGGATCATGATTTCCATGCGAGGACTTTGGTAATTACGTATGCATCCATAATTACTTAGATCGTCGGATGGTCCACATGACTCGTCTTATTGTGTGGGTTACAAAACGTTTAAGTAAAACATGATTTTTAAGGGAACAAAGTTTTTAAGGAGTTTTAAATTAATAAACATCAATGTATAAAATGATTCCAAAAGTTACAGTGAAATTTTATTAAGACATCGCAAAAATATAAGTATTTGAAGAAGTCATCACTAATGAAGGTAAATAAATAAGATAAGAGTAAACTTTAATAAACAATCTATTGAACTAGAAAGGAACTTTATTCATGAGATAGATTATAAAAGATAAATAGTTTAAATGAGAATAAACCAAGGCCATAAAGCGGCATTACAATAATTAAGAAAAAGGAAAATTAATCAAGATAGATAAAGAGAACGGAAAAAGTCTTCACGGTCGTCGAGTAGTTTAATTGATGTGACTTGAGGCACCATGAGGAGTTGCATGAGTAGGAGCAGTTGAGGTAGACTGGCTTGGAATAGCTTGAATAGGCTTGGTACGCTTGTGCTTGGGGGTGCGGAGCTTGATAGTATTGGGTTGGGAAAGGTTGACTTGGATTGATGGAAGAGGTTTGCAGGACATGGGGTGGTTGAGTTTGAACTTGGTGAGTTGGGTCAGGTAGTAAGGTGTAGTCATAGCTTGGGCTTGATGGGCATGGACAAGTTGAGGGCAACTATTACGAAGATGGTTTGGGTCTCCACAATGATAGCAAGCACGTGTATTAGGAGTACTAAGATGAGCATGTGAGGTGTATTGAGCATTAGGCGGGATACGACAAGTGTTAGCATGGTGGCCATAAAGGTTGCATTGGGTTCAAAGTCGGCAAGGGGTTTGGGGAGAGTGATGAAAGTTACACTTGGCACATAGGGGATGAGGACCAAGGCAACTCTTCTTGTTTGGGGCAGTTTGGTTTTGGTTAGGAGGAGGTAGGTTATTGGGTTGGTTAACGAAATAGGCTTTACGCTTGTTGTGGCGGTGATTGTTGTTGTAGGAAGGCTTAGTCTCAGCTTCATTAACAAAAGAGGAGTCTGTCTTAGTCTTGTCGGGAGTAGGCTTGGAATCCTTGCGAGACAAGGTTCCATCCCTAACATGACTATCGGTGAGAGAGGCAGCTAGGTCCATCGCCTCACCAATGGTTAACGGGTCACGACTTATCACGGCACCACGGAAAAAGATCGGAAGACCACAAATGTACTTCTGAATACTGCGAGTCTCGGGGGTTGCCAAATGGGGAACGATACGGATAAGCTTGCGAAACCGGTTAGAGTAGGCGGAGTTATCCCCACCGATCTGCTTAAGTTCCCAGAATTCAGCCTCCAATCTCTGCAGTTTGTGTTCTGGGAAAAATTCCTTATTCATTGCTTCCTTAAGTTCCTCCCAAGACATGGATACAACCAAGTCAGACCCTTGGTCATTCCTCAGGGTATTCCACCAGATGACGGCTCGACCCTCGAACCTACTCGAGGCGAACTTAGTTCGTTTGGTGTCCGGGCATTCACAGTGGATGAAAATATTTCCCATCTCTTCAAACCATTGCAACAATTTGGTGGCGTTTTCCTCACCAAGAAAGGATAGGGGTTTAATGCTCAGGAAGTTGCAGAAATCAAAATTGTTCGGTGCGGACGAAGTAGTAGATCCATTGGAATTGAGGCTTTGGATTTGGGTGATGATTGTGGGCATTGCAGCAGCAAATTATTTTGTGATCCTAGCAGTTAAGCGGCGATCGCATGAACCGGATGAACGTTGGTGAACACGGTGGTTTCTTAGAGACGACATTCTAGAGGGATTAAAAATGAGGATTTATAAGATGAAGAATAAATTGAGGAAATCATATAAATAGTAAAATGTTTAATTATGTGGAAATAATTATATTGTCTTAAGAAGTAAGAGGATTTGTACTACAAAGATTAAGTGTAAAAGATTATAAGATAAGGGGGTTACATTGCATAAATAGTTGTTAAATGATGTAGTCAATAAGTTTGATGTGTGGTGACTACATGAGGAGTTAAGTCAGTTTAAAATCTAGATTATTAAGTTTACAATAAACTAACGAAATATAACTTATGGATGTTGGCCTCCCATGAAATTTCCATGGCAATTTGAATGGACCAATGAATTAATGAATAAAAATTGAGTTGGACAACCCATGAGCATTACATGGTAATTTGATTGTCCCAACTAATTACGAATTAACAATGCAATGAATTTTGTCGGCCCAATGAACGTTACACGGCGTTTTAACCGACCAAACTAAATAAAGAACTATCGAAATAAATATGGGTAGTCGGAGTATCTTGTGAACCACCACGTTTGATTACTCCAACAAAAATACGAAAACAAGTTAAGAAATGGATAGTATGAGTGCCCATGGATTCCATGGATTTTTCACCTAACAAACCATTTAAATAACGGAACACAATAATCGGGAAAATCGAGTTTATCCATGAACCACCGTGAATTCGGTTTTAAAAAAAAATATAGGGATGCAACCACTAATGTGGTCATGGTTGACAGCTTAGGTTGTCGGTCATATGGCATTTTAGGGTCTCGCTCGGGTCCATAGGGTTGAGTACTGTGGGCAGGTTATCACCCAGGTAAGGAATAACGTCTTACCTTTGGTTCTTGGAACCGTTTTTCCAGTGCCCAACTCACAGTTTCTCTACCATTTCATTTATCGTAGGGACATGCCACATAATCTAGCCATAAGGTGAATGAGTGAAATCAACAGGTGGGAATTCTTAAGGAATTTCCTGAAAATAAAAGCAATCTAATTTTTGAGAAGTTTTCTTTGAATGTTGAGGCATAGCCTCGGAGTTTGTGTGTGTGTGTGTGCATAACATTACAATAGATAATAGATAACTGATTGTCTAAGAAAGTTGAAAACAATTAAATTTGAACACATAAAGGTAAACAGATTGGCACGTATAGGGCTCCTAAACATGTGTCTAAGGCAATTTATAACCACCTATCTTAAACCTTCGGCTTTGATACCAATCTGTCACACCCCAACCTATGGCGGAAATGCCGGGGGTGTAACTGATTGCTCACAACTTTTCAAAGGTTACTATCAAGCAATAGTATAAGTTTCGATATCTATATAATAAATTTCCAAATAACAAACATCCATAAAAAATCTAAATACACAAGTACATATATCAATCAATAACAATATGTCTCATTAAGTTTTCTTCTAGCATAAATCCTTAAGTGATCTTGTACTTCACATCAAACGAATACCTGCATATGCGTTGAAAATTAAATGGTTTTGTCAACACAAGGTTGAGTGAATAACACACCAGTTCAAAGTATAAACAAAAATATGTATTTGCAACAAGTCATATGAGAATAACAAAATAACCAAATGAGCAAGAATAACTGAGATGCCGAGAAGCACAAAGCTATAACGACTAGCGTATGATCATACTAGACTGAGATTATGTTGGACCTCTCTGAATGCGGAAGCATACAAAGCAAATTAGCACATAAACAAGTAAGGTATAAGTTGTTAACACATAAGACAAAGTTGTAGTTTTGAGTATAAGTATGTATGAGAAATATATTTACGCATATGTCCCCAAAACGTGAGAAAAAGAAGCAAAATAGGGGAATGTGGTACTCACCTCAAAGATGAACGAAGATGATTAATATAACAACAAGAATGACGAAAGCGGATCACACGCGTTGACGATAAGGTCTAATAAGGATAATGGCATACGAAAATACTAAGTTAATGAACTAGATCAATTAAGAAAGTTCGATAAATATAATTATTATTAAGTCATATTATATTCTCTTTATTTAAATAATATTTTAACTTATAAAATATCATGAAAAATCTCTAGTTTGTTAAATTATAAACAAAGTACATTATAATACTTTTTTAAAGATTATATAAGTAAAACCCATCTTTAATAATATTATTGATTCTTTAAATCCGTTTAAAAGTGTATTTTAATATTTTATTATATAAAAATATTTGTATAAGAGTAAGACACATATTTTATAACAAATTAATTTGCGAAATATATAAGTATAGATCAAACACATGTCAATAATATTATTATTAATTTTATAAATATATTTTATAGTTTCCTTGATATATATTTGTATCAAAATATTATGGTTCATGTTAACTTATATATATACTTCATACACATATATACACGAACGAAAACGTGAGAAAAATAAGTATTGTAAAGTCGGTTTTTCAATGAAATAGTTTTAATCAATCATCATTATTATTAATAAACTTCTAAATTACTTAAAAAGAATAATAAGAATACTTTTCCAAAAAAAAAAAAACGGGTGCAAGGGGTCGAACCTGCGACCCCCGCCCCATAACACATAGGTAATAACCAGCCAAGCTACAACTACATTCGTTTAAGAAACAACTTGTTTTAATTATAAACATGAACAGATACTAACAAAACGGATTAAGAACCCTAGAAACCCAACTAATCAAACTGTGTACAATTAATAAAAACTAGTTTAGGGCTAATGATCTACACGTCATCGCCATCTAAATCATCCAAATTGATTACCTAACTTGACCTGAAAGGGGCAGACGACGAACCAATGGTTACGACTAGAATTTGATCAAGAAACACCACCTCGCGACTTCGATAATACAATTAAACTTAGGGTAAAGATTGGCGACGGCTAAGAGAAGGTTGGTGTGTATTTAATTGCGTTTATGAGATCATTTATATAGAAAACGAGATTAGGGTTCATAGCTTGAGTAATAAGTTGCGGCCCATGTTCTGGATCCTTCTAAACGAAATTAAATGAGGGATTAGGATTGGCTAGATGCGAATTAAGATTTAGGAACACCTAATTAGACTTTGGTTGATGGATTTGGGCTCTAGAACAAACTAGGGTTTTAATTAAACGTTTTGGGTTCGGTTTGGTTTCGATCCAATTCAAAAACGGGTTAAATAACAATACTTACAATCTAATCCCTGATGTTTAAAGATGGACACAAGAAGTTGAAACTATATGATATGGGCTAAAAATGTAAAAACAATAAAGATTTAATTATAAATAATTATATATTAATAAAATAATCCATTTTGCTCGATAAACGCCAATTATATTCATTTAATAAAAATAATCGGAGCATTGAACCGAGTCGGGTAAAAGTATAAGTTCGAAAACCCGAGTTGTTACAAGTATCGCGGATTGCAGGAGAGAACGATGCGGGCTGAGAAGGAACGACGGTGGCTCTTGGATGAGGGCCTTGCTTTGGTATGTTATTCCCTTTCATCCTTTACTGCCTTTTCTTAATTTTGATCACGGATCAGTGTTTATAAGTGTCTCTTTCTTGACAGATCATCAAGCATATTAAAGAAGGACCCGTGCTAACAGATAGCCTTGCCGTCCTGCTCACTGCTTCCTCTCAATCCCGCTTCCTGATGGGTTTTAATGAAGGGCTGGAGTATGCGCAGGCTGGACGTTCTATTGAAGAACATCCGCTGCACGGACTTTACGTCGCTTAGGAGTATGACATGCGCATAAACGAGTATGACAATCTGTCATTCCCTCTGCAAGACATGCTTCCTGATTTTGCGACAGTGGGTGATGGCGTGCACCGCCTAAAGGAGTACTTAAAATAAGAATAAGAAGATACTCCGTTTACTCCGCCCTCATCTCCAAATACCCAAGATCACGTGGACACATCTGCCCCCCACCTCCTAGAATAGTTTACACGATTGTAATTTGTGTTTTGACTTCCTTGTAATTTTCTCCTTGATAAATATAAGAAAACAAGTTTTTGTCTTTTTGTAATATTCATGATATGTTAAATTTGAGATAAATTGTTTGAATATTTTTGAATTTGCAAGTGGGAGTGGGAGAAGCGACATGCTAGAAAAACGGTGACGGGACAGTTGAAGCGACGTATATGTCAGCTTTTTACTATTTCTTTTCGTCTTTCCCGCTTGACGTGTCGCCCTCCGGTTCGACCCCTCTTTCTCTCTCCACTGGCAGCCCTTCCATCACATTAATTGCGATGTGTATAAATAGGGCGTTTCTCATTCAACCTCATTCTTACCCTTCAACTCTCTTCTTTTCTTTGAACTTCTCTCGAATTTCAGATCTGCATATTGCGAATATTCACGAGTAGTCGTTACTTCTATTTACCATTAGTTATAATGGCTAGAGAGAAGAAAGTCAGTCCATCCATTGATAACATTGTTATCAACTGGAAGACGAGGGATTTTGAGGATATCGTCAACGTGTACGGCCTAGCACCAGAATGGGAACCGGAATATCCGGCTGCCGGTTCTACTGCTAATAATCCTCCGGCCAAGAAGATGGCCGTATACGCGGAGGACTTCACCACCGGGATCTTAGATTTTCGTTGATGAAGTTCGTCGGAGACGTCCTGACGTCGTACGGGGTTCACTTGTCAAAGGTCCACCCGTTTGGACTGATGAGGATTCACCACTTTGATTTCTGTTGTCAAGCTCATACCATAGTGCCTTTTGTCAACAAATTCACCGTTTTATTATAAGTTGACAAGTCCTGATGGGTGGTACAGTTTTGCCACCACCGGGAAAGCTATCATTGGTACTGAATGGTATCGGAGTTTACATGAATGGTGACCCAAGTTCTTTTGGATCCGGGGAGGACGTCGTTCCTTTTGAAATGACCTACGCAAATCCGACGCTAATATGCCGGAGGTCCGCGCTACCTCTCAGGTGAACCTTCCATGGTTCAATACTTTGACTAAAACTCTAACTCCCATGTGTGCGATACATGAGGGAGCGTTGGTATGTGACAATATGAGTCGCTTATGGCCCTTTCCTGACTCAGAACCCTTTTACGAGAATCCTGACAAGAGTAAGTTTACTTTATACTCTTTGCAGATTTGTGTATGTATTAACCGTTTGTTTATGCAGGTGAAGGATCGATCTTGAATACGCTCTTGGATCATGTGGAGGGGCTTATGGTGCGTCGCCCCATAGATCCCAAGGATTTACCATTCTTGGAACGCACCCGCCATAATTTTTTGTTCTCCACCATCTTATGCCTGGAACCTGTGGTATCTGAGGCGATGTTTGCAAAAGGTGAGGAGATGCTTATCAAAGGTGAGGGAGTTTTGAAACCTTATCCTCTAACTGCACTTACTTCTAGCGGGGTGATAGTGCTTCTTTCTTCTAGCGAGGAGTCATTACCCCGTGAAGAAGAAAAGTTATCTGTTGATACTACTAACGCCGAGAGTATCATGCGTTCAATTGCAGGTCTGACCCGCAAACGGAAGTAGAACGCATCTACTAGCAATGATGTGGATGCGGGTAAAGACATTGTTGATGCTGTTACTGATGAAGATGAGCATCGAGCTGATGACGCGGGTGTCCCAAAACCACCTGGGAAAGGCAAGTCAAAATTGTCTAAGCCCGCTGCTTCCAAGAAACACAAGAGGGTGAGGTTGGGTGATCTCGTCCACCAGCTTGCGTCTATGAAGGTTATTCCAGGTAACACTCTAAGTGTTTTCGTGCTGTTAACTATTCTTTTTATGTGAGAACAGTTTATTGATCGAGTGAAATGATCTGTGGATGTCACATAGAAACATGCCAAGGGATCATCTAATCAAGAGGCAGCAATGCCGCCCGTATCGCCATCAAGGGGTGTTAAGGATCCAATCATCCTCGAGGACACCCCTCCCGGCAAGGGTGAACAAAAGGGGGATCCAATCAGCTTTAAGGAGACCATCATCTCTTCACCTCCTGATTCCCCTCTACATTTTGCGTATCGAGAGGGGCAAAGTATTGTTGCTAGCGATCCCCAGGCGTCCTCTTCACAAAACCAAGGTGATCCTTGGGTACACCGCCTGCACTGGTCAGTGCGCCAAGATTCCTTGTTTTCTAATACTGACGTCTGTCATGAGTATCTTCGACAAGGAATTCCTCCTGCGGATAAGGAACGTCAACACGGACGCCCTCTTTACGAGTTAGCAAACACTTTCTCCTACACTCTAGCTAAAGCCGTCTCCACAAGTCAAGAAATCTATCGAGACTGGCTAGCTATGAATCATTCATGGGAGGATTTAGAAGCCGAAGCGGCAAAGGCGAAGAAGGAGGCTGAGGAAGCCAAGAAGGAAGATGAGGGTCACCGCCTAGCTGCCAATACTGTTGGGAGGCAACTAGCTGATGTGAACAAGGCCTTGGAGCGGAGAAGGCTCGTCAAACCATTGCTTAAGAAAACAATGCTTTCTTACAACAGCAAGTGGATACTCTAAAGGCCGAAGCGTCCGCTAAGGATGAACTCCTTGCCAACCTTGCCGCCAAGAATAGGGAGCAAGCCCTTGAATGTGCTGAGCACAAAATGGACCTCATCCGGTCTAAGGCGGACAAGAAATGGCTGATGGCGGAAAGAATTCCCCAGGTAACTTCTTATTTCTTAGTTCCTTTTGATGGATTTTATCTTTACTGTTTCCTTACACTTCCTCTATTGCAGGTTGTCGAGCACATTCGTGAAGGTGCTGAACTTGGGAATTGTCTCACAGCCTTGATTATCGCATCATCACAAGATGACCGCCAAACAGGGTTTCACGAAGGCGTGAAGTTCGCCGAAGAGAAACGCCCACTTGAAGAATTCGAACTTCATGGCCAAGATACTACCAAGATATATTCTGAAAAGACAGAAGCTTTCGACAATCTTAAATTTCATATTGAAGAAACCGTGTCAGGGCTTGTTGATCAAGCTTCCGCCGTTGTAATTAATATAATTTTGTAATCTGCATGTATTCATCTTTCTTGTAATCGTCGTAAAACTTTGTAATCCCTTTTGACTATACAAACGAAGTTAGTCATCATTCACACTTTTTTTTATTGTATAATATAAGTGTTAGACTTGTAGGATCTTCTTAATTGTCAATAAAGGATTACGCAAATTTATGTTAAGGACCCGCGGATCCTTCCTGGATCATGAACCAGGAAATATTTGTTGCCCAAGACTTGTAGATGACGTCAAATAAAGTTTTTTAATAAGAAAGGCACGCAAGCCAATATATTACGAACTGTGACATTAAATGCAAAGCTACACTAAAATGAGTACACTCGGCTTATAAATGAAATTACCAATTTACCCTTGACTTAACGAACAAAAATAGACAAAGTTAGAAAAATGTACTAAAATGGCAATTTTTAGAAACTTAAAGTAGTCATATTTAAAACTGGTACTAAAGTTGCGTAATTGAACAAACCACATGTATTAAAATGACACTTAACTCTTTATTTTAACTTGGGAAACCGAGAGCATACCCTTTTTTAGTGTTTCTTTTTTTAATTAACAAGGTTTTATTTTTGGCTATTATTCCATCTTTTTATTTTACATGAAAACAATATATATATATATATATATATAGGGGATGGATCACGCGAGAAATGATTTTGGAGTGAGACGTGCGAGAAGTAGATTTGGACCATTGATGGTGTTTAATCAATGGTGTACAATCCAAATGACATATTTGTAATTAATTACACATTATTACAACATATATTTAATTCAAAAGGGTATAAATGTATTTGTGTTTTGGAATCAATAAATCAGACTTCAATGTCTCCATCCGTTACCACCATTTATGCCTTAATTAATTAAATCGTAACAACAATTATCTTGTAATTAGGAGCTCTTATTCAAGAAATTTTAAATCTTTAAGACATTCAACCATTCACTACATTATAAGTAATAGTTTCGGTGGTGGACTTTTAATCAATTTTTAACCTCATCTCGATTATTATACCTAAACACATACATGCGTATATACCAACGTACATACATACATACATATATACTTAACATACCACGTACATACCTACATACGTACATACCAACGTACATACATACATATATACTTACGTATGTACCTACACATACCACATACATACAAATGTACGTAAGTACATACATACATACATACATACATATGTTCGTACATACCTACCTACATACTTACATTCCTACACATATCTGCATACCTACATACATACGTACTTACCTACACACCTACACATACTTGCGTACCTACATACATACATACATTCGTGCGTACATACCTACATATTAATACAAACAGTTGACGAAACTAAGCAATTAGGATGATGTAAAATTTTGTTTTATAAAAATATATTTGAAGTATTATGGTGAACATATGTGAAAAAATATGCAAACTCATGTCTATGGGATATGTAAGTAAAACATAGTATGTTGTCATGTATGATATTTAATGCTTTTTTCGTAATATAAAAAATAGTTTATCATTTACAGTGGTTTATACAAAAAAAAAACATTAATTTGAAGAATTGTGGGACACTAATGTTAACATGAGGAATACGTACAATACATACAGTAATTAAAGACAAATAAAAATAGTTGCCATAATCAAATATTTAAGAAAAATAAAAAATAAGAAATTACTTGCAAATGTTTAAATAATACGTACACTAGCCTCTTGCAACTGTTTAAGTAAAATAAGATATAAAATATTATTTTAAACCTCCAGCAGTTAAGACCATGTATAGTCATAAAGCTCCACTACCTGGCATTATGCGCCACGTGGCGCCAAGTGAAAGTTATGGTTTTTTACAAAAACATGTTGTAGTCATAACTCTCCACCCCCAGGCACTATGCGCCACGTGGCGCCCAATCACTTTTACACTTTTTGTTTTTTTTTTTAATTTTTAATAAGAATGATCAAATAACAATAATATTTTATTAAATAAATATTACATGAAAATAAAAAAAACTACTCTTCGTCGTTGTCGTCCTCGTCGTCTTCGCCCTCGTCGTCGTCGTCTTCGTCCTCGTCGCCATCGTCGTCTTCGTCTTCATCGTCTTCGCCATCGTCGTCGACGTCTTCATCATCGTCATCGTTGTTGCCCTCGTTTTGATCATCGTTTTCACCAGGAAAAGGCCGATACATCCAAATATGTTGGACCAAATCCTCCTTTAGTGCGTTATGTATCTCTCTTGACCGGACGGAATCCGAGTTTTCGAGTCTTTGCTCTATACTTGACGGAGTCCGTGGTGGATCAGGGTCCGGTATGAAAGTTGGACATATTGCTCTTCCCTCGTCCTCGATGATCATGTTATGCATTATGATACATGCATACATAGCACATTTCATTCTTTCTAAATACCATAGACGACAAGGATTTTTAACAAAATTCCATCGTTGTTGAAGAACACCAAAACACCTCTCGATATCCTTTCTCGCAGACTCTTGCACTTTTTTAAAATACTGTCTTTTTTCATCCATCGGGTCTCTGAATGTTTTAACGATTATCGCATACTCTGGATATATTCCATCACCCATATAGTACCCATGATGGTAGAAGTTATCGTTAGCCCAAAACGAAGCGACGGGAACGGTCCCAGATATGTAACTCTCCATCACATGAGACTGCTCTAAGACGGTTATGTCATTGTTGGAACCGGGAACACCAAAGAATGCCGACCAAATCCAAAGGTCGTATGAAGCAATCGTTTGAAGGCTGACCGTTGGTCCCTATTGGTCACCTCGTGTGAATTGACCTCGCCATGCAGTTGGACAATTATCCCATTCCCAATGCATGCAATCTACACTCCCTATCATGCCGGGGAAACCATGCACCCTTGTATGTGCCTCGTAAAGACGTTGTAGATCGTTACAGTTGGGCTCTCTCAGACAATGTGGTCCATATAGTTTCAATATTCCTATATTTTACAAAACTTTTTTAAAATAAATGATTAAAGTAAACAAGTGATAAAACTATTCAAAAAAGGTTTGGTGCCGCCAAGCCTCGATTGGGCCACTTTACTGTAACATCCTACTTTCGGTTATTATAATAAAAATAAATTTCGTTATTTCATAGTGGGTCGTTATCAGTTTAGATAAATAGAATACGAGTTGGGCTAGTGTTGGGTAAATGAATATGGGTTATGGACTTGGGTTAGGAAAGAAAGAAGGAAAGACCATGGGCTTAAGCCCATGATCCATAAATATATAAATCCTTAATATCCATTTAATCCTCATTCACACATATTCCATACACCACCCAAAACACACACTTAAGATTTCTCTCTAGTTCTTCCTTATCTCTAGCTGAAATCAAGAAGGAAACCGAGCACCGACCCAAGGTAATGATAGTTTAATATTGTACGAGCCTAAAACGTTAGTTATAGTCGTGTAACGACGAGACGACACCGTTAAACCGTTTAAATCACAAGATCCGGGTGGAATCGGGTACAAACCGGACCTAAGATGAGTTTAGGGATCACCCTAGCTCAAATCTGGATCAAACGGGAAGAAAAACGATGAAAACGGTGGAAGAACGAGTGAGATCTCGTTTTACCGGCGAAAACGCGGTTTTCCGGCGATGACGGCGCCGGAAAGGCGGCGCCGGAAAAGATAAAGGTGTCAGGGAATGTTCCCTGACCTAACCCTAGTTCGCTAAGGAAACTTAGAGAACTAGAGGGTGATTCTTTAGCTAGTTCGCTAAGTAAAATTAGAGAACTAGAGGGTGATTCTTTAGCTGATTCGCTAAGGAAACTTAGAGAACTAGAGGGTGATTCTTTAGCTAGTTCACTAAGGAAACTTAGAGAATCAAAGGGTGATTCTTTAGCTAGTTGGCTAAGCAAACTTAGAGAACTAGAGGGTGATTCTTTAGCTTATTCGCTATGGGAACTTAGAGAACCAGAGGGTGATTTTTTAGCTGATTCGCATAAGGAAGCCTAACGAACTAGGCTTGATTCTTTATCCGATTCGTTAAGGAAAAGGGTAACGAATTACCCTTGATTCTTTAAGACCATTCGTTAACAAAGATAACGAATTAGAAGGTCTAATTCGCTAAGACCAAAGTAACGAATTGAAGTTTAACAGAAGGCCAGAATGGTCCCTGAACTTAGAAAGGAATGAATTAATTACAAATAAGCTAGTGATATGGCTAGTAATAGATAATTAATACGAGTAATTGTTATACAGTTAGCCACGCCCAACTGAAGAAAGGAATAACAATTAACGGTGAACGTAACCGACTTCAGGTGAGTTTCTAGCCCCATTTATGTGTTATGTTTTCGGGGCTGTGTGCATACTCAATATGTTTGTTAATACGTTTATCCTAAGAGATAAGTGTATGCCTTATGTGAATAATGTGAAATGTATGAATGATTGCTTGATGGTACGTGAACGATCTTCGGATATTGCACGTACTGTCAGGTTGTAACGCTATGTATAAGGTAAGTATGATATGTATGCTTATGTGTATGAACGTGATAAAGTTAATAAAAGAAGGAAAGGATGGTTGTATGGTTATATGGTTACGAAAAGGGTACCGAGCCCTAATAATACTCGAGGTATGATGTATGGTTGTATGGTAACGAAGAGGGAATCGAACCCTACTAATATTCGAGAACTAGGGAACCGAACCCTACTAATATTCGAGGAAAGAGGGTACCGAGCCCTAATAATACTCGAGGAAGGAGGGTACCGAGCCCTAATAATACTCGAGGAAGGAGGGTACCGAGCCCTAATAATACTCGAGGAATGTAGGGCGTAATGCTTTTTATAACGTAAGATATGAAAGCAAGTTAGTACAAAAGAAAGTATGAAAGTATGAATGAAAAAATATAAGTTTGTGTGTATTGTATAATGTATGATTAACTAGAACTCACTCAGCGTAGCTGACTTTTAGTATGCACGCAGGTGAGTAGGATGAGGCAGCTCGCTTGAGGAGACACGTGACATTGAATAAGAGGCTGGCATCAGAAGGCTCAATAAGTGATATGTTTTAATTACCTTGTTTTTGAAAGACAAGTTGTTTGTTTAAGACAAATTTTGGATTGTTACAAAATGTTTTATGAAAGTTTTTAATGTTCCGCGAATGTTTTAATTAACTCTGATATTTAAAACTGCGTTTATGAGTAAATCCAACACGAAAGTAGGGCTACCGGTAACGGAGTCTTACATTTACGACACCCTATTGTTAGTATCTTGTTTTATTTTAGTTTCGACAATTATGAATGTAATAAAAACTTACCAAATGTGAATTTTGTTTTTGTTCTTTTTATAGTATTTTGTTTTAGTTACGGTACCGTGCCGAACGCGATGGAAACCGACTGAATTTGCGTAGACTCACTGCGTTTTGATTTAGTTCCAGTACCGTAACGAAAAATGACCGAATGCTGATTTTTGTTTTTCTTTAGTTCTGGTACCGTAAAAAACATGAGGAAAATCGACTGAATTCGCGTAGACTCAAGTGTTTCAACGCACGGGATTGATAACGGTCGGGTTTTATAAAAGATCGAGTTTTACCGACTGACGCCACACCGTTAGTCCACCCCAATTTTTATAATTTTTTTGTTTTATTTTTGTCTTAGTTCCGATGCAGTAACACATGTAACTGAAACCGACCGAATTCGTGTTGACTTACCGTATCAACGCTTGTGTTTTACCACCGCCCGTGATCGCCAAGAAAAACACTAGTTAAACGCAAGAAAAAATTTGTTGGTGTTCACATTAGATCAGATACAATCGAACACGTTTCAAAAGCGGTTATGCTACTTCTTACGAAACTCAAACACAACCTGCAGTACCACTTGTTATGAGCCATAAACACAATAGCCGAATCCTTTGTCCCGGCATCTCATAATCCTCCGTTTGAGCTAGTTTGGCTGACAATTGGTTAAAAACTTAAAACACAGTCGTTATCCTACAAAACGGCTTTGTTACAACTAGCTTTTATTGGCCATAACCCGGCCCACAACTTTAAGACTCCGCTTTTTAAAATCTACAAAATACTTTTTTTTTAATTTGTATAATATATTTTCGAATTATATTTTTATTCATAAGAAAAACACTGTAATAATAACAGAATGTCACTTTATCATCTCATTCACACTAATAATAAAAAAAATTAAACTCATCAACAGATTGTCATTTGTTTACATTTATCGTCCACTATAAACCACCCTTTCTTACTAGAGTTACAAATTTGTAATTGGTGCTCTCAAGTGTCAGTTGGAGAGAGGTCATTGTTAGAGTGAGTTGTTATCCTTTTTTCGATTTATTTTTATCATGGGGTTATACGTTGCTATTGAAGATATTACCTACACTGGGCTATATTGTAAAGTTTGTATCTGATGAGGTAAATTTTCCTAATCTCGCCTTTTTTATGCTGATAATGTTATTCCTTTTGGTGATTTGAAGTGGGGTTATGTAATTAATATTGTGATGGATCTTAATTGGTTCTAATATAGCTTCGATAGGGCCGTCTCCGAGAATAAAAATAAAAAATCAACGCCTGAAACACAAAAAACAAAAGACTCAATATACAAAACAAAAAGTTTTTTTTTTTAGCAAAATGATCTAACAAAAATACTTAAACGAATCGTGATGCTCTTTTGGCATTTTTGGAAGCAAAGCCCCCGATTAACTTTTTGTAATCCATGGTCTCTAAAACATCGTTTTCAATAGCAATAATCTCCAATCCATTACGTCTTTCTTGGGACATTGATGAACGTAAATAGGTCTTCAACAACTTCAACTTTGAAAAACTTCGTTTTGTCGATGCCACTGTAACCAGAATAGTCAACAACATTATATATGCAACTAATGCATTAGGGTAAGAATTCGCCCCTCTCATATTCTTTAAAGCATAAAAAGAATTAATAATTTGACAAGGTAAAAAAATAATAAAATAACACATTAGTATAAACGGACCTATTTCAGACTGTTTAAAACATCTAAAGGGACTTATAGCATCACTAGGTAAAAAGGTCTCAAACAAAATTTAACTCTCCATAAAGTTCTTCAGCATCGATATCAGATTCTTCACCATTCTTCAATGCATCTTGAAGACAATAACAACACGATTTTAATATCTTTTTCTCCAAGTTCCCTCAACTTTTTAGGAAACAAAAAACTAAATAGTTTTTCTTATTGCTGGTATTGTTCAAATCTTTTTTCAAGAGATGAAATCGCTTGATCAACAATACATAAAAAGTAATTAACTCTAAAATTCTCCTTCGGTAAAAATAAAACAAATTCTACATTAGAAGTCTCCCCAAACTATTTTTTCCTTCGAATTGGACGCCTTTGATTGAATATTGGATCAACACTCAATTCAATTGTCATTTCCTTAGCTTCATTGATCTCCTTAGACAACCCCACTTCTCTATATTTTTTGAAGTAATTAATTAAATTCTTCACTTGATCAATAGCATCATCAAAAATCATATCCTTGGATTGCAACTTTTGACTCACCGCATTCACATTTGATGATATTTCATACCTAATGATGATTGATACTAGAAATTCGAAGTCACTAAGTTCATTATTTGTTAATGAATTAGCGTCACTTGTCTTACGATCACCATTGATATCTCTAACCTCAAGAAAAGCTTCTCTTACATTCGATAGTTGAAATTTAATAAGTTTCACACTTTTAACGAGACTTTCCCAACGAATCGCAGACAAAGGCTTAACCGTCAATTCTTTAACATTGTCTTTTAAAATTTTCCACCTCTTTGTAGAATTGGCAAAGATATTGTAAATCCGTTGTATGGTTCCAAAAAAATATTCAGCTTTAGTACACATGGTAACCATGCCACATAATACTAGATTAAGTCTATGTTAACACCTCAAATCTATCAATATGATCACGATTACCTTAATAGATCTAATACCTTAAGCGGATCTAGTTCTTGATTATACTCTTAATTAGGTTATATATATATGTATTAATGATTAGATATGTATATTAGTAATAGTTTGACAGAGGTTTGTTACTCAAAATCAAAACTTAAAATAACAGGGAATGAAACCCCTATAAATAGACGATGGAACCAATTCGTTACACATCCTGTAACGAATTGGATCCAGTTCGTTAACTTACAGACTCAAAATGGAAAGCATAACGAATCTTTGATTCGTTGTGCCCCTATTCGTCAACATTCCATGACGAATGGGAACATACATAATGAACTAGCAGTCCATTCGTTAAACATCCTTAACGAATGGACCTTACATTAAACGAACTGACTAATTCGTTAAACATCCTTAACAAATTAGTCTTACATTAACGAACTAACATTAAATTACATAAATGCCCATACTGTTAAAATATTCATTTACATACGGTAATTACAAAGACTCGAGACGACAAAACCGTGCACTAACAGACTATGACAACAACATGCAGTATAAAAAGCTCTAGGATTCATATCTAGGAATCTCTTTTGAACCCCATGATGTTTTCCTTTCATGGTGGCTCCATTATCATAGCCTTGGCCGCGCATATCGACAATATCAAGACCAAGTGACTTCAATTCCTCACATGTAACATCAAATAGTCCTTTACCCAATTGTATCATTAGCAATCAAAAAACCAAGAAAAGATTCCTCAATGGTAATAGGGTTGGAGTTTAAATTGGCATACCTAATAACGGGAAATTTCAAATCCCGTCTTTTGATTTGTAAATGTAATATTTTCATCCACGCTAATATTTCCGCACAAACCTGTAACTCTGATTTATTTACAAAAACGGGTAGCAACATTTAGGTCACACGCCTAGGCCGGGGTTTGAGGTGTGACACTCTCTCTAGAAAATCCACTCTCACTCTACCTCGATAAGTGTGCCCGATAGCTACCTCGAATTACGTGCTAAAAATCCAAAGTTTCCTCATAAACTGTGCCCAGTCCCGACGTTACCTCGAAGTACGTGACATCACAAGATGACCCGACATCCGCCTCGAAGTGCGTGCACAAAGTGTTGATCAAGATTCTCGAGAAACCTGAAGGCGTTCAAGTGCTGCCCGAAAGTCTAAGTAATATAAGCCAACCAAGGTAGGGATAATGCCCAAATAAAATATTAATATAATATTAAAAGGCTTAGACCTTAGTCGAGGGTATACTGGATACCTCGTGAATAAACAAAAGAAAATATAACAAAGAAAATATAAAAGAAAGAAATATAAATATAAAGTAATTCTTTGCTATTAATATTATTTAAGTTTCTTAAATAATACATAAAGAAATAAAGTATACGTCTTTTCGAGAAGAAGAAACGTAGTGGTTAGAAAAGTAGACAAGTAAAACTAAAGGTTTAAACTTGTAAAATAAAGAAAGTATATTTTAAATAAAGGTTTAAAAAGAAAATATAATCGAGATAAAGATTATACAAAAAAACAGACTAAAGGTCTAAAGCTAGATTATTGATCTAGTAATAACAAAAGGTTATACTCGTACTATAGGTCCGAGATAGCTCAAGAAAGATTAACCGATCATTGAGGTGAAGTTGATCTTCTCAAAGGTGAATACGCCCCAAAATTTTATAACTTGTTTAATCGAGTCAAAGTATTGATTATATGAGATTACGTATCTCTAAAACATTATGAACAAAAGTAAACGATGGCCCTCAAGCTGTCGTGTACGTTTGTTTGGATCCTTACATATGTGGTAGACGGTGGGCATATCGCGCCACACCTGGTTATATGCCTCCGCCGCGATGGACTGGACCTAAGTTATGTCCAAGAGAGGGTAATCATGTGTATACTTATGGTAGCTAAGTAATCTCGAACGTTGCGGTGTTTGCTGAGCGATTTCAAGTAGAGCTTAAGTTTATAATTGTGTTTAAGTTTTAACTTGATTATTCCTAAGCCACGATGGGCCGAGACCTAAGTTGTGTCTCGATGGGTAATTAAGTAAATAAAATATTTTATGCTTCAGCTTATTCACCAGCATGCGTTGCTGACGTATTTTCAAAATGTTTTACAGTTAACGAAGGATAGACGCGCTTTAAGAATCAAAGTCATCAATAGGTGATCTGATGGCTCAGATTATTTTTGTTAATTATTAACTTGAATGGTGGTTTACGTAAACAATGAATATTTTGTAAACATTAAACGGGTATTTTAATATCCCGTCTTTTGATATGTAAATATTATTATTTTAATCCACGCAAATATTCCGCATTAATCCGTAACTCTGATTTAATTACAAAAAGGGTACCAACTGTTGGTCACACTCCCAGGCCCGAGATGGGGGTGTGACACTGTTGAACTTAATAAAGATTATATTCTTACACGAATTGTTTTTGTTGAAGACGGTTATTCAACTTCTATAATTGGTTGCAAAGACAATGATTATGAGAGCAAAGATTCATGTTTGTATATGAGTGCATATGATATTACATGGCTTAAAACTAATTCACATTAAGCCAACAAGTTATAATATTTACTCCCCATTAACGTTGGTTTTTTTGTCAGGAACCAAATATTTCTCATCTAGGGTTTGTTAGTTGTTCGATATATATTCAAAGTGATCCACCACAACGCACAAAGATGAGACCTCAAATGAAGTTGGGAATATGTATTTGGCATGAACCTAGAAGAAAAATACTTAGAGTCATTTATGAGAGATGTGTTTATGGCTCATTGGTTTTCACTTTCAATGAGCTAAAATTCCCAACATCAGGGGGTGACAAAAAGCAGTTGAATAAAAGGAATGAGTATGAATTAATTATCATTGATCCTCAAAGTAAACTATGTGAAAAAAAAATTCAAAGGATATTCATTGAGAAATTAGTGAATCAATTACCAGACGCGTTCACTGACCTATGTAGAGTGACTAAGTCACATAAATCAACTGCTTATGCTCCAATTAATATAAGTTTCCTGGAAAGACGACCATACATTGGTAATGACTAGCGTGTCTAGGGCACGCCTAAGCGTGCTAGACTAGTTTATTCCAAGAATAATAATTCCTCAAAGATTGGATCAAGTAACGAAGATGGTCAAGACGAGGTACAACAATAAGGTCTCTTTTAGAGACAAGACTTGATGTATCCTTGAAGGATTTATATCATGTAAATTCCTTGAAGGATTTATATCTATAAATTCATGTCAAGTAATTTCTCGAGAACTCTATGATTGTTGTATATTGAATCAGATATATATACATTATGATTATTTTTATGCATTGATTACTTGAAATAATCGGAATTTTCGATAACTTCCTAAGGTTGATTGAATATTTAAAGGTATTAGAAACATCTTAAAGATGCCATCCTTGTGCACCAATAAACATGAAAGGAAGAAGCTAAAATTGGTGATTATGATATCCTGAATGTGTAAGCATGGTACAATATGTAAAGGAAATGAATTGGATATTATAGATATTGCAATTAATTTGGTAAGTGATAAATTCATGTACTGAAACTTTTAAAAAGAGTGTAAAAATGCATGGAGTTAATATGCATGCATAATTTGTCAAGATGGAAAATAGTTCATGATGGATTGAAAAATGCATGGAGTTATGCTTATTACATATGGACTAAAATATTCGGATTTAGCATGGTACATATCAAGATTTATTTTGATAAAGGGGGTATAATTTGGATATAGATAGCTATAATTTATTAAAATTTTACTCTTAAAAGTTCATATAATCACAGTTTACAGTGATGATGTGCACATCATCGAGAGAAACTGCCGAGCTTTTAGATGGGGAATTTTTAAAAGACCTTGACATGGTATGATTATTTCTCGACCTACAGTTCGAGTGTATATGTAATTATATGTTTTCCAATCCATCAAAGTACATCTAAAAGATGTTGAGACATTTTACCAAAGACAAGACTTCTTTGAGTATGTTACAATGCACTATTTATCATTTCCAATCACAATATGAAACATTATTGGTTCATAACTATCATAATTAAATGCATATGCATATTAATATTCCTCGCTAACTATACATGATTTTTATATCTTTTATTTATATTTATAGGCATGTGTCCAGCTATGAGACATCAGAATGAGTTAAAACACATATTTCAGGTAAACATATATTTCAGGTATGAAAGATATGTGTTTATATTTTACTAACCTATCAAGACAAGTTTTGTTAGTCTTGTCGATGCAGAGAAACACAAAAGGGTTTCAATACAATAGTATATGGTTACGAGATGATACAATAGAAGTTTTCACGTGAAGATCATGCAACATTGTTCAACTTAACGATTCACATGTCAAAGGACGAAGACACAAATGATTGAGTACAAACGTTTTGAAGCTTTGACAAAATATCAATATTTACCATTTTAACAAATATATAAATCAGGGGGAGACAATGCGCGTTACACTATTTTTTCCTTAGCTATGGTTTTCTCCCATTGGGTTTTCTTAGCAAGGTTTTTAATAGGCAGTATCTCCAAGCTTATTACGTTGATAACCAAGGGGGGGTGTTATAAATATATATTATGGTGGTTATCAATACCTAATATAGATTAAGCTTACTGTCCAAGTTATTTTCTCTTATATATACATCTTATTATGCATCATTGTAATACACACCTTGTTAAAAAAATCTCTCTATTTCTCCATACATCTCATTCTTCTATGTTTTAGCTATTAGACTTGTTTTATAACAAAAGATACATTATTATAATTTATAAAGGTTGTATCACCATATAAAACTGATGCCCACACCTGATAGTAGAAGTTTCAGTTTTAGTTTTGTCTCATTTACTTATACCCATGGATATGAAAGTTTCAATTTTGTCCTGTTTACTTATGGAATGTTCCATAGACAAGAAAAGAAAAAGGAAATGTTTTGTTTTCCGTACAAAATCCCTTTTTTACCCCCCAAAACATAATCCTTTCATCATCATCTTCTTCTTCCTCTGCAACTCACCAACATGACACCGCCATGCTCATTTTCCATCTTTACTTGCTCTATAATAATAAAGATATATGCTTTCTGTGCTTAATAATTACTGCTACTGCTGCAGGTGTCTTTCCATCCACCAACCCCCGGACAAATCTCTAATGTTTCATCACTCTGTACGTTTATCTTCAATCTTTATTAGCATAACTGAAGCTTAGATTAGTAAAATGAGGGATACTGAATACTGGGTATCAAGTTATTATTCTGATTTTGCAAGTTGGGTGCTGTTAACTAGTGATCTTTTGATAGGGTTTTAGTGTCAAGTTAGTTTAGATGTTGAATGAATCAAAGAATCGATCATGTTAGATAGTATTTATTTATTTACCCATCAATTTCAGTCACTTAAAACATTTCTAGGGTTATGTAATTAATTTACTGAAAATCTTAATTTGGGGATTTTGTAATTTTGCTTCGTGATTAGATTATAATTCTGCTAACTATAGTAGTAAATTCATAATAATGTGCGAAATTACCAAAATAGACAACTTTGACTTGCTTTAGACAATGGTTTTTAGCCTTCTAATCAGGTTACTACGACACGAGGGACAAGCCGGGTTCTTTTGAAAATAATACAAAGTATGATGGTCCCACCTAGACTTATAATCAACTATAATTTAGCCTACTTGTAGCACGTGTAAACTCCTTAGAACCCATCGTACTTTTTATTATTTTCGTTTTTCAGTGCTGAAAGAAGCCTGCTAAGGCTTAGCCGGCTTGTCACTCGAGGCACCACTTGATTGGTCTAGAAGGGAGATGTATAGAATGTTTGTAGGCTATATATTTGTTTATAAATATACTCCTTTTTGTTGATTTACAGGTGAAGTTATGAGTGACATAGGCCAAACAAGGTATATGATTCAAGATACAGGTGATAATGCGAATGCTGATGATATCAACCGACTTCCCGATTGTATCATTCATCATATTCTCTCATTTATTCCCACAAAAGACGTTGTCAAGACCGCCATACTTTCAAAAACATGGAACAACGTTTGGACTTCCGTTTCAAACCTAGATTTCGATGATGCGCTGTTGTATGCTAACGAGACCGACAACCGGGACCCGCCCGAAGAGACTTGCTTCATAGACTTTGTAGAACGAGTTCTCTTGTTACGTGGTGCATCAAACATTAACAAGTTCCGTTTATCATGTCGCGTTTTCTTTAATGCACCATGCATACATTCGTGGATATCTTCTGCTATCGCGCACAATGTCGAAAACCTCGATCTTTGTCTCTTTGTGGATGATCCGTTCGTGCTCCCGGGGTCATTATTTTGTAGTCAAACGTTGACCAATTTGAAAGTTGAAATGAATTGTGCTCTTGAATTCCCGAGTTTTATCCATTTTCCCTGTTTGAAAACCTTGCATTTATCTCTCGTTACATTCACGAACGATGGCTCGACTCAAAAGCTCTTCTCGGGATGTCCGGTTCTTGAAGAGTTGACTTTGGTTGACTGCGAGTGGTTGAATATAAAGAATATCACAATTTCAAGTCCTACTTTAAAATGGTTAACAATAGATGACTTGCCATATTTTGGGCCACCTGATGAGCCGAAAGACTGTAAAATCAAGATTTACGCATCAAATCTTGAATACTTCAAGTATACCGGATATCCATCAAACGATATTATCGTGTGTGATGTATCTTCATTGGTAAAAGCATATATTAGTGTTCCGGTCCCACACGAAAAGCAGAAAGAAGTTGGCTCTCATGTTGTTAATCTGCTTAAAGGGTTGAGTAAAGTTGTGTTTTTGAATGTCTCAGATCATACCATTGAGGTAGTTCACTGAATTTTATAGAAATATGTTATTTTGACTTTGCGATGTTGACGTTTTTGTTTTTGTGAAGTCTCTTGTGTTTGCAGGTAACATGGTGGTTAATCTTCCGGTTTTCAAGAACTTGACTTGTTTAGAGATGACCATGGAGATCAGAAAGTCAACCGTTGAAGCATTGATGAAGTTTATCAACATGTGTCCGAATCTACAATGTTTATATATCTCCGAGGTAGATGATATACACTTACCATATCTAGAATGTTTAATAAACGAGCTCGAGTTTCTGAAATTAAGTCCGTTTAATAAATGAGCTCAAGCCTGAGCTTCATATACCATGCAGCAATGCTTTGCTAGGCTTGCGAACCTAAACGAGCATTTATTTATGTGAATGTAATAGTTTTGTTTAATATAGTAATTATATACTACATAACAAAAGTAAATATATGTTTATGATAACGACAACTAAATAATATATATTATGCTATATATATAAGTTATACATAATACATGTATTAGATTAAGAATTATAAATTAATAAACGAGCTGAGCTCGTGCTAGAAAATTCTTTCACGTGCCGTGCTCAAGATCTGCTTGGCTCGTTTACGTTTCTATGAATAATATTAGTATTTTACGACTTCAACACTTATACTTAACAGCAAAAACAAACACTTTATCTTTTACAGCCTGTTTTATTCCAAATTTACAACTGAGTACTGATTACCAATCCTGAATATCAAAAATCAATTAAGCACTTTCAAAGCGTATATTTATCTAGTTCCAATCAATGAACTGTGCAGGGATTGAATCATGATGTATGCGATGTTGAGAACGATTTGATTTGGTCATCGCTGCCTAAGTGCATTTCATCCTGCCTCAAAATGCTGACTTTCAAGAACATTAATGGAAATGATTCAGAAATATGTTTTCTCAAATGCATTTTGCATCATGCATCTGTATTAGAAAAGATGGATATCTTGTGCTGTGAGAGTTTGTATGGTGATCCAAATAGGATGAAAGCATTTAAGACGGTGTTACAAACGGTTTCAAAGGGATCTAAGTCATGTGTTGTCACATTCTCATGAAACTATGATTATTAAGTAAGTATTTCATCTCATTTTTATTTGTATAATGAAAAAAAAAATAGGTGTGACGATTCCTGACATGATCCGAAACACGAACATGACATGAATACAAACAGGTTTTAGATTGTCAGTTTAATAATCATGCCGTGTTCGGGTTGTCCTGTTTAATTAAATGGGCTGTGTCGAGTTGACCTGTTTAATCTAGGGTTGTGTATGAGTCGGTTTTGGGCTCAAACCGAACTATTTTTGGGCTCAAACTTGTTTTTGAAAACAGTTCGTTTACAGTCTGTTTATGTTTCATGTTCAGGTTTTCCAGTTGGGCTTGAAATTTTTCGGCCAACATTAAATAATTAGCCAAACTTTTTTGTTTGTATATATTTGGGTTACAAATTTATTAACTTTCTATTAATTACTTAACATTCAAAATAAAAAGTCAAATACCATACGTTAGGTTCAGTTTGTTTTTTTCTAAATTACATGCAAAACTAAACCAAAAATTCGATTTTTACAAAAAAACATAAAACCAAATCGTCGGTTTTTGTTTTGGTTCGGTTGTACTTTGAGTTCGGTTTTTCCGGTTTCACGCACACCCCTAGTTTAACCTGTTTAATTAAACAGAGTGATGTTTATGATATTTTTAAACGACAACCCGCCAACATGTCAACCCGTTTGACTCAGTTAGAATTTAGACAAATGGGTTAAATGGGTCGTGTAAGTGTGTCTAGATTAGGCTTGATGTTTTTAGCACAAATTAACATATGGTTCGTACTCAGGTTTAATGGTTCTACTTGTTTTTGAAGATGGCTGCAAGTATATATTTGACGGCTGCTCTTGTGTTTTTTGTTTGATGTAGCCAAACATACATAGAAACTAACTTTTTGTAGTTGGTTTTCATTAGGGCTTTGAAGTTCTCTGTAAGATCTTGAAATGACATTCTGTGGGCATGGTAAAAAGTACTGAGGTGTCGGTTTTCAAGTTTCAACCCGTTTACTGTTGATTTGGGTTTTGTTCTTTACGGATCAAATGCTTAAAATAGAAGTTGTTTAAACGGGTTCAAAGTTGTTTAAAGGCATGGTTGATGCTCTTAAATTAGATGCACGTTAATTTTACTTAAAAAATTAAGTTACAAAGTTGTTTAGTCGTTCTACCCCGTTTGGTTTATAAGGAAGTGTTTTAAGAACAAGTTTAGACTAGTAATTAGCTCAATAGAAAAGAGCTTGTGAAGATTATATTAATCGTATTTTTCAAATTTTGGTTGAAGACAAAGATGAAAAGACATGATTACGCCGCCATTAACTGCTTGGTTCCGTCCATTGATTCGGACCACATTGATGCAGAATATATGATTGGGTATGAGAGTGAAGTGGTAACCGTTATTCAATCGTGGAATTAGGGTTTCAAGAGAAATCAACGATGCTGACTGTGACGGCGATGGTCTTCGTTAGTTGGAATTAATATCGGCGATGGTGGTCTTCGTTAGTTGGAATTAATATTATATTGACCAATACCTAATAGTTTGGATTATTGAAATTCAATTTTCCTTGAACTGTAAGTGTCATTAACTCACAAAAATTAGACTGATATGTAAAACATAGAAAATAATAACTAGAAACTCATAACAGTAAATAACATTGTTCAAGCATGTTATAATAATAATAATAATAATAATGGTGGTGGTGGTGGCAGCAGCAAATAACGAGGACTGCGGGTAAATAAATTTATAGATTAGGGTTTATTAATACTAAATCATAAATGTTGTGTTGTACTTTTTTCAATAGTTTAAGACTAAATGTTAGAGCATTCACAACTCATACCCTAAATTTATATGAGGAGAGTTTGTAAATTATAGGTGAGGTTTTGATTGTAAATTATATGATGAAAAGAGAAAATGTAGTGTTTTTTTGTTAATTTGTGAAACTTTGTTTGTCCTTATTTATTTTTAATATTTGTTGAATTCGTTGTGTATTAATAGTGAAGAGAAAAAATTGTTCTAATACATGTATAAAAAATATTATTTAATTAAACAAGAGAGAATTGTAGTGTTTCGTAGTGTAATTATAGAGATAGAGATAGGGGACGTGTTAGGAATGCTCTTAGGCTGTTCGTAATAGGCAACAATTGGTTGGCGACGGGGGCGATTTTGACATAGAACACCCCACCCCACCCCCCACCCCCCGGCCGCGATGAATGAGGCGATGGGGGGTGAGTTTTACTCGCCCTATTTTATTATTATTTTAATTTTTTGACCATTGGGAACGTTCACTATATAGAGAAAAAAACAAAACAAAACAAAATTAAATAAAACAATATATATATATATATATATATATATATATATATATATATATATATATATATATATATATATGGGATGGATCTTGCTAGAAGTGATATTACAGTGAGAAGTGAAGGTGTAACTCCATTAATCCCTAATTTCACTCAATTTCTTATGATGTTACCTACATGTATTTAGGTTGGTTGTATTTATGTCTTAGCTACACACATTCAAACCTACCTACACACATATACATGCGTCCCGACACACATTCAAACCTACCTACACACATACAAATGTACCGAGCCACATTCAAACCATATACATACATACATACATACACACATGTACAAAAATACGTACCTACACACGTACATACGCACCTACACAAATAAAAAAGGAGCAAAATTAGGGATTAATGGAGTTACACCTTCACTTCTCGCTGTAAAAAAACATCTGAAATGATCCAATACCTATATATATAAGGATCCTAAGAGAACCCTTTGTAAATTGAGAACTTTGAAAACCATTTTGGACCACTAAAAACACCTTTAAAAAATATTTAAAAAAATCATAAAACAAAAAATAACAAAAATTTTTAAAAAGTAAAAAAAACCAAAATTCTTATATTTCATTCCGGTTTCATTAAAAAAACGTCGTATTATACATATATGTATAATTTTATTTAATTTTTAGTTACGTAATATACACATATGTGCAGTATCATTTATCTTAAATTATACACATGTGTATAAAAAAATCATGTAAATATACATATATGTGTATATTATACATATGTGTATATAATTTGGCTAAACCGAATGTTTTTTTATGAAACCAGGATGTTAAAATAAGAATTTTGTTCTTTTACTTTTTTCATTTTTGTGTTTTTTTTATTTTATGATTTTTTTATTTTTGGGTTTTTTGTGGTCTAAAATGGTTCTCATAGTTCTCAATTTCAAAAAAATTCTCTCATGATCCTGATCCTATATATATATATATATATATATATATATATATCTTCTCCTCCAACTTCATCTCTATTTCATATAAATCATACATCATTTCTTCAAAACAAAAAAAAACATACAAAAATGGATCATGGATAGTAGAAACAACCCGAACCAACCGAACCCACCATTCATTCCTTTCGGTCAATATCATGGTTCGCAAAGCCAACCGAATCAACCGAGCGTAAACATGCAATGGTTCCCGAACACCAGAAACCGGCCGAACCTAAGCTATCCGTTTCCTTTTCCTGGCCCAAACTTAAACATGTATGCCAACTTCCTCAGGCCCCAAAACCTCATGCCGACGTTCGTGTAACACCCCAACCTGGCCAGGGCTGACGTGTCACTATTACAGAATCAGATCAAAAACATAATTCCATAAATGTTTAATTAATTACATTACAAGGCCTAAAAATTTATTTGGAAGCGCGATCTATTTCTTTTCATTAACTTGTACGAATCTTTTCATACTCTCGAGCACTCTTCCATAACCCGTCCCCAGATGTCTTGATAACCTGACGTATAAGAAGGAAAACACAAAAGGTGCGCTTGAGCAAAACTTGCCCAGTGAGCGGATAGAGGGTAATAAAAATGGCTAATTTTACTGAGTAAAAAGACTAAGTTTTTCAAAAACACATTAAAAGAAATGCTCAAAATTTCTCAGAAAAATCATAACATATAAGTAAATAAATAAAATCAGAACATAAAATGCAGATTTACCCGAAGTCCAGATGGTTCATTTTAATTACAGAGGTGATGCAGGGTAGCTAATCCATACATCCAGGTTGTGAATGGAGTGTTGGCAAATCACCCCGATCATTCACTAGATAACATACATTATAACAGATTACTAGGATCGATCCATACGCCTCTGAACAGAACAGAACAGACAGTCTGATGACCAAACAGAAACAGAGACGCCGTGAACTCAACCCACCGTCACGAAAGGTGCCACATCATTCAATGCCACAATGATGGGTCTGTGGTCCCCACAGAGAAGGGTTTTGATTTGGGTAACATAATACATGTACAGATGTAAACATACTTGCAAACTTATAATTATTCAAAACATATAACTTGTAAGCATTATAAACTTGCAAACTTGTATCATAATGCAAACAATCAGAATATGAAATTGTAAACAAGTAAGTTCGTATACTTGTAGATTTGTAAACTTGTAAACCCGTAAACATGTAATCCCGTAAACCATGTTGACATGTAAACCTGTAAACTCATAAACAAGTAACGCACAAACACATGAAACTCATAACCATGTAAAGTTCCCCAACATGTAAACTCATAAACATGTAAGTTCGTAATCATGTGAATGCGTAAACTTGTAAACTTGTAAGCATGTAATCCCGTAAACCATGTCAACGGGTAAACTCGTAAACTCATACACATGTAACTCACAAACATGCATGCAAACTCAAACATGTAAATAACATATTTCATAAATCATTTTCAATTAATAACAGATGTGAAACGTTTACTAAAAACATATTCAAAACGGAAGCTTGATGAGTAAATATATATAAATACGGAATCGGATGCGCGAAGGCCAAACGACATGTATCAAATGAAAGGGGTATAGACTATCTGTACCTTAAGCAATGACCACAACTGAGATGACAAATTATTTAAGATGACCTCGGAACCCTACAATATTGTTGTAGTTAAAAGTAGAAGTATTAGATCCAGATTGCCATATTATGGTTTACTTGTTGAAATCTCCCGGTGACCGAGACTTCAGAAGTCATAAGTTAACCTTTATGTTCCTCAGATTGTTTAATAATATTACTTTATGTCCGAACCTAACATATACTCCCATATTTATAGTTAATTCTTCTGTTATGGTTCATATGTATTATTTGCATATACTTACTAATAATATTACATTAACTGTATTGTATTTATAAGCAGTGCCATAATTCGTTTATAGTTTGTTCATTATATAGTTTACTAGCATCCATGTTCCAACAAAGGTTAAGGAAAGGACCTTGAACATGGTATTATATACTTGACAAAGACATAGATATAATTTTAAATTCACAAATATACATTAACATATTATATTATATTTAGTTATGGGTTTAATAATGTTTGGTCATATTGGTAAGAGTATAACTTTCGGTCTGAGCATGCATGACATCTATATTTTCAAAGCACTAAAATTACACCAGTTAACTAACCTAATGAAGTAACCAATTACTAAACATTAATTTCATATTATTGCTTATAGGGCGTTGTCATCTTCTTAGTTAAACATTAAGAGATTTTTTTTATTTTCGTATTGTTTGTTAGCATATTCTACAATATTGAAGGTAAATTAAGCATTCGGGTATACGTAAGCAAGTCGCTGTTTAGACAGGATATGGTGTCAGTTGGAGCTTTCTGCTGACGTGTGGCCTTCTCAAGAGGTAATGCGGAGGTGGCCGGCTACATGGCGGAGACGGTTTCGCGTTTCATATACAAAACGGAAAAAGTTAGGAACGGGCTGAGAGGGTTTAAGAGGTGTGGGGTTGAACTTTGAAGCATGATCAGGTTTTTATAACAAGTGACTTAAAGAGATGAAGACAAGGAGCAAAAAAAATATCTTCAACAGTATAGGACATAATGGATTGAATAAAAGATGATGCAGAAAGTATGGTGATAACACCATTTTGCGTACAAGAAAAGCAGGCATGATGATGGTATGAAGACAAAACAAGATATGATGATAGCATGGTCATGGTCATGGAGATGAAAGCCTGTACAATCTCTTTTGTTTCTTTCTTGAATGTTTAGTTGTTGTTTTTTTTTATTCATTTATTTATATTTTATTATTTTAAACTCTTGACTTACGTATGTGAAGTTAGTTTTTAATATATTATATCATAATAAATTTATTATATTTGTTTAAACTAATATATATATATATATATATATATATATATATATATATATATATATTACGTAGACTATATGCATACATATATTATTATTATTATTACTTTATTTATTTAATTGTATGTATTTTTAAAATTATATGTTTTAAAATTTCAGGTATTACAGTTCGGGTCTAGCCTAACGGAGCCGGAGCTGGTGATGATGGCGGAGACTCAAACGACACGGGTCTTCGGTTCAAGCCAAAAGACGACTCGTGAACAAAAAAAATGAAAAAAGCAACCGGTGTAGCCGATGGCGCCGTGTGATTCATGCAAGCAATGGACGGAGGATGGGGAAGTAGCCCTCACAAAAGTTTAGATCGCCATTTTGGAGGATCCCGACGGTAAGTTTTTTAATATAGTATTTGTATAACTTTATTTAGTGTATATTAAAAATTTATATTAATTGTGAAAAATAATTCTAATTTGTAGCTAACTTTCAAGCCGTCAGAATATTTTGGAGGGAAAGTATTTGAAGCTTGGCTCGTGCTAACGGGTAAACCGGAAGAATACCAGTGTAAAGAAGCGGTTCAAGCCCATCGGAAGGTCGTTAATTCTGAATGCCAAAAATTTGCCGGGATATACAACCGCTTGAGTGATCGCAGTTGGCGTAGCGGGCAAAACGACGAAGACATCCAATCTCGAGCGTTAAGCGATTTTCAAACTCAAGGGCAAACCGATTTGGCTTTGTGCTAGGGTGTGCCTAAAACAAAAATATTCAATCTGTAACCAAAAACTGAAAAAACCGAATCGAAATAACCAAACCAAATAAAAACCAATGGCCTTCAAAAACTCAAAAACAGTTTGATCACAAAACTGACCCTGACCCAAACCGGCCCATGCACACCCTTGCTCAGCACAGTCTGTAAAAAATAAAAAAGAGGAGCCTGAGCCTAACATGGCACAGCTGACAGCTCATTTAAAGCCCTAATTCGCAGCACCCAGAAACATAAAAGCATTAAGATTTATAGAATGAAACTACTCTATCAAGTTATAGCTTATTAGTAACAAGTCATATGCTGATACAAGAATAGCCACAACTAAATTAACATTGTTAGTGAAGATTTGTAATTCTCATATATTATTCATATTGATGGCTCTCAACATGTTTGAGATGTTGCCTGAATACAATAAAGTCACAAAATTTCTGCTTTTATATGTTGGGTATAATAACTTTTGCAAAATAAAGTAAACTTAATTGGCATCTAATTTCATTATGGCTTGAAATGAATGTAAGTGGCTGCCAGATTCAATGTAATCCTGAATCAACAATTTAGACCTAATTTCAAACATAATCAATTAGCCCAAATAAATAATATCATAATGCAATTACCTTCCTGTGAAGAGAAATCATCAATGTCGTCGTCGTCATCAACAACCACAGCAGAATGCAGATCGACCGCGGATCCTCGGCGGAGCCGCTTCAGCTTGGGAAGTGATTGATTATCATCAGAGTCGGAATCAACAACAGTTAGGGTTTCAAAATCCACATCATCTTCAACTTTAACTTTCGTTCCAGCTTCATTATTATTATTATTATTATTATTATTATTATTATTATTATTATTATTGTTTTCAGTTGTGGTGTCATAATCAAACCCTAAGGAGAATGAAGGTGGGTCAAAATCCGCCATTGGTACTAAACAATTGAATTGGGAAGTGTTCGGATTAATATACAAGAGAAGAGAGAGTATTAAAAGATTCATTCGTATGATGCAAGTTTTATTCAACATTTCATTTCATTTCATTTCATTTAATTACGTTTTCGCGCTCTTTAATTTTATTGAATTTAATTCATTTCCATGGCATGGCGCCATTGTTTTCATATTTTCAAAATGTTTTTCTTCAAAACTAATTTATGATACGTTCAAAACTTATTTGTGAAATGCCAAGTATGTTAATTCTTTGTTTTTACAAAATCTATATTATTACATTTTGGAGGATGGATTTACGTTTACGGTTAAAAGGTTAAAATGCGGTGTCAAAAAAGACTACTTGACATATCATATTTTGATTAAGTATATCTTGATTAAGCATCAAATAAAATAGGGATATTGGTTTTTAATACTCTCAACTTTTACTCATTGGACAATAACACTCTCAACTAACGATTTGTCTCCCACCACTCCCAACTTGTAACTTATTTTCTTCTATCACTCCCGAACTTAACGGACCCTAACTCCGTTAGTTTTTTTGCTGACGTGGCATGTTTTTGCAGATGTGGCATGTTAGGTGGAAAATGACTTCTTTAAAAACAAAAATTAAAAAACAAATACTACATACATACATACATACATACATACATACATACACACTACTACAAATATCATCATCATTCCATCACCACCTATCATCATCATTCCATCACCACCACATCGGCCTCCAACACCGCCGGTTTCTGCCACCCGCTGCCTTCACCATCACCATCAAACCCTAGACTAACCCAGATTAATTTGCTAAATTCAATTCTCTTGTTTACAATTGAATACATTATCATAGTGCTTTTGATCGTAATAAAGAAACGAGTATAATGCACTGTTTATTACCTTGAATCGATGCTCTACTGTTAATGGTGGAACTCGCCGGAAAAACACGATGGCGGCGACACATGAAGATTACTTATTACATTAGTGTTAGTGCACGGAAATTTGACACTGTGGATATGTTATCCTGGTATATAATATGGATCAATTATCCTTAGAATATGTTGCTGATCCTGTCAGGATCAATGATCCTCAGTACTTATTATTTATTAACGATTTTTCTTTGTTATCTTGATATTTTTGGTAGGTATAACGGCTAGTGACTGAATCCAACCTATAATCTCGCTATCAAGTTAAGAAAACGCGTGGATAATGAAGGAAACAACTCTAATTATGGAAAAGCTTGATTCTAGGCTAAAATTAGGGATATTTGTTGTTCTTTTCCTATTTAAATTGAGATTATGATCAGTTAGAAAAACACATTGTATTCACACACACCTGGGCATTCTCTATATCACACCTCGCACACTTAGAATTAGTGTAAACACTGATCATAATCTCCAACCTTGTATCCTCATTTTTCATATTAATAAAGTGGTGATAGACGATTTGTCATCACCCGGGGTTTTTGTGCCGGCGATCCGAACCAGATCAAGGGCTTTTCCCCGTAACAAATCCGTGTGTTTGTGTTTGCAATCGATACATACTTGTTTTCATCACCATAGCACTAATCCTCACATAACAGGTTTGGATACATTATCCTTAGCGGATTTTTGTCCAAAACAATTTGGCGCCCACCGTGGGGCAATTGGTGCTATAATCCAGAAAATACCTTATCAATATTCAACCTTTCATACCCATATCACCATCAATGGCCTCTCAATCAACCTCTGCTTCATCAACCATGCCATCTTCGGTTCCTCTCTCATCAAGAACTTTGCCGCCGATGCCTTCGCCAATCACGGGAGCACCAAGGGCTACTGGTGCTGGAAACAAGATGCAACTACCAGTCTTCCAGAGCTCGAAAACCACTTCTGCCACTTCGGTGGTTAACTCTAACAATGATGTTTCTGCTATGTTTTCACAGGTTAAGGCATACATGGAGCAGCAGAACAAGACTAATCAGAAGGTCCTTCGTGAGATAGAAGATCTCAAGAAGAACAAGAGGCCACTGGAGGATTAGACTCCTTTGGTGCCTAGGATGCTGGATTTCACCTCTCCAGGATCCTTGGCTCAACTTGCTCAAGGATCATCTATCCTTAAACTAGTGTCTATGGGTCAGCATGCTCCAGGATCCTCGATTTTCTAGCAAGGATCTTCTATCCTTCAACAGGGATCCATGGGTCAGCAAACTCAAGGATCCTCGTTCCTTCAACCAGGATCCTCTGGGATGTATCACCAAGGATCCTTCAACTCCCAACTTCAAGGATCCTTCTTCAAGAATCAAGGATCCTCAGGACTTCAACATCAGAAGTCTTCAGAGGTCCATGAAGGGGACATCATCCCCATGCAAACCATTGCCTCTGGTGGACCAACTACCATGGCAGATGCTTCTTATCTTGGCTACACTTGTGGGATGCCAACATTCAATCAACCGAGAGGTAACATGTATAATCATATATCCTTAGACACTAACATGGGCTCTATGCAGGATACAGGTATCAACCAGGCTATGGCTAAGGAACTTCAGAAGCTTAAGGATATGATATCCAGCGTGCCAGGAGTGGTCCGTCCAATTCCTAAAATACCAGAAA